>NW_008689850.1:681-5390 GCF_000695815.1 Acanthisitta chloris | reverse complement strand
CCTGCCTGCCTACACATCCTCTCGCTTAGGAAATCCTCTCCTGCTAGATGAGTTGGAGCAACTTGTCACTTTCGCCCCAAAAATGTGAAACTTGCTGCAGATGCTACCATGCATCTCAGCTGCTGACTAATGAAACCAACAGAGGAATCTTCTCTTTCTTGACCTAAACGAATAAGTTGATTTTTGTGACCTGTGACACCAAAACTAATGGTTATGTGATCAGAACAGGGCAAAGGCAAAAGAATTGTGCACTACCAGCAGGTGCAGCAGAGTATTCCAGGAGGAGCTGCAGCCACCTCTATCAGGTGTACAGTGATGCACATAGGAGAATTATTTCCCAGTCAAAATGCATTAAAGGATGAAAGTTCTCAAAAGAATGCCCACAACCACAATTAACAGAACATGCTGCATTTTAACTTTCCAATGTCTTTAGCTAAGAACATCTTAAACTCTTTAAATTAACAGTTAAAATATATTCATTTAAAAGCAAAGAGATTAAATTAGAATTAATAATAAACTTGCTGCTTGCAGAAGTGCTGCTTTATAAACAGCATGTTTAGTGAATGAACATTCCCAAGAGCCTTGTGTTCCAACTATAACACTTTTCTTTACAATTGAATACTCTGAATAATAAGTTTGGGCTTAAACAGCTTCCACACTTTGTCACACCCAAGCTCTGCACAGTCACAGCACATGAATCCATGTACACTTCTCATCCCAGGTTGCCTGCCTAAGCATCACTGTAAGTTGTGCCACTGGCATTTCTACTGAGCCACTGTGTTAGTGAAGGACAGGGACAGCAGAGGGGTCCACATTCAGTAAAATTCAATTCCAAGGACAAAGAGAGCTTCATTTTGCCTGAACGAGAAAGCCCAAAGACCTGCCTTTGAAAAATGTGGAGGTTATGATTTCTCAGGTAAATTGCACTTAACATATGAAAAACAAAATACACTTTAAATTCACGTACTGCCTGGCAGAAAGAGAGAAACTCATAGCTAAAAAGGCTTTGATGAATTAAGTTTTCACTACAGGTGTCATTTTTCAGCAAGCTGCCTCTGTTGCTTTACTTCTTCGGGTATTCCTTCTCAGCACATTCACTAATATCATTTAATGCTGATCTAATTCACTTGGCAGTGCCCCACAGCTCTGGCTGGAATAAGTACTTCTAACATTTACAGACCCCTGCCCCAGCCACTAATCCAAATGGAAGCAGCTGTTCTCCTGCCTCAGTGTGGAGCTATTGTTGGCACCTTGACCACAGCTGCAGCATGTCTGTGGAGCTTGTAAAAAGATTTGGCTATAGGGAACATAGCAAAATAGTTCAAAGCAATGAGGATCTGATCTGTGACTCCTGTGTCATGTAAGAAGTAATTTATTTTGCTCAATTTTAAATTTCACTTACTGCATCTCTATATAGTTAATGAATAATGTCTTGGTAAAAATTACAGCAAATAACTTTCCACTTTATCCCCCACATTTATATGATCCTGAATCAGAATTCCTCCTTCCTCCCTTGCCACAAACATCTGCCTCCAGAAAGGTAAAAAAAATAGGTAGTGCTCCATGTTTACATTCACACAGATCCTTTTGGGAGTGAAGTTCCTGGTATTTATTAGAACCTACAATACAAGCCTTAAACAACAGGCACAACAGGTGTGCTGACCTGCATGCCCATATAAAAACACCCTGTAGCTGGAATATGGGGGTCATGGCCATCCAAGTGCAAGAAGGTTTTCATAACACTTGAATCTTTAAGGTGAAATTTTCTCCAGGGCTCCTAATTTTTTACTTTCACAGAAGTGGATTTAGGCTAATTTCAAAGGAAAATCTGCTGTATGACTATCAGTTGCATTACTGAGCTGCCTCAGGAATGCTACTGAGGACTGGCTTCCCATGCAACAACACAATGAAGACAGTGCTCCAAGCATCCAATACAACCAGATCTGAGATTCCTTTCCCATTTTCTGGTCTCAGTTTTAGCCATTACAGATGAACTTCTGCCAATGGAAAGTGGAGGGCACACAGAGCCACGTTCTTAAAGGCAACAGTTAAAATTAAACCTCAGCTTAAGCATATTGCTGGATCACTTCCAAATCAAGCCCCAATTCTTTGTGTTTTGACAGTTTTGTAATGTAAAATAGAACACACATACAGTAGAAACACAATCAAAGTCCTTGCTACTTGAGTCTCTGGAAGTCTCTCATATTTATAAATAGTAAAAACGTATGTTTATGTAAAGGGAAACACTGATTTACTAGAACTGATTGCTTCACAGTCTAATTACTTTTCAACTGGCTGTTCCAAATTAAGATGTCATTGATGGCTTTTTGTGATATATTTCATTTTAAGCAAATTTATTCTATAATACAGCACATCATAATGGAAAGCAGAGTTTCCACTCTTCCCTCCTCTTTGTAGACTGATATCTTGGCAAGTAAATTAAATTTAGCAGTTAAAATGCTTCCATTAGTAATTTTATTAAGTTAATTAAAGAATCTCTCTTTCTGAATTTTAACTATGCTCATTTCAGCACAACCTTGATTTTCTTTTTTAAAAAAAATTCCATATATTTAGTATCCATGATGGTTTCTAGGGCAAACAAATACCTACAGAACATTTTTGAAACTGTGACAAACTTAACTAAGGAAAAGTCAGGAATTTTAAAGTAACAAAACCTAATTTTTTTCTTTAAATTCTTTTGCTCTAGAAATAAAGCAAAACTCTCCTACTCAAATCTAGGACCAATGTTTGCTATGAGCAATTCCAAAATCTACAAACCACAGCAGAAATTATACATCTAGAACACTTAAAACAGGTCAAGATTTATAAACCAGTGTCACTAAAATGAGAATTAGCTGAACCCTCACCTGTTGCTTAAACCAAATTCACAACTCCTGGTCATGGAAACTCTGCATTTCATAAATAGTGCCTTACCTTTTGTTTACCTATATCATCTTTCACCACAGAAAAACATGGATATAACCAAACATTATGACAGCAACTGTTCCCTTTTATGTCTTTCCATCCTGAAATGTGGGACTATGAGAAATCTCCTGAGATTTTCAATTGCCTCCAAAGCAAAGAAGTCTGGGTAATTTATATCCAAATTAAATTCATATATTGTAAACACAGACTAGTAAAGTACTTTATTTTTCCAGTTACCACCACTGCAATATGCAAGAAGACTCTTGCAACATTTTCTGGTAGCAAAAAAATCTAATTTATCTCCTCACCTAAAGGAAGAGGAATTTTCAATAAATAGTCAAACATTTAATTTGCCCTAGGACTAGAACCAAACTAATGATAATGTCCACTTGACATTCCATGGTCTGCTGAAAAGAAGTGTCTACAAGAAGCAAAATACGATTATTTAAACCCAAACACTAAGCACAAGGAAGGCTGACATTGATTGTATATGACAAGGCCACCCAGGGGCATGGCTCAGCACGGGCAGATTAACATGTACAGATGTAATAGTGCTCCCTATCACAGCCAAACATGCATCAGTATAAGGAAGAAACAACAACTGGGAAGGGTGAATTATGTGCTGTAAGAAAGATCAGCTGATACAGGTATGGGAAACAATTCAAGATGTCAATATGGGGAGAAATGGTACAGGGATCATTGATCCAACCTGATCATACCAGAGGTCAGGCAACACCTGCAGCCAGTCCCTGAGGTGCTATTGGACAGGGAGGGCTTGGGAGAAGTATGGTTTGGGAGCATAGAGACGAAAAACCACTTAGATGAAGTAACTGTGTAAGGATCACAAATTAAATTAATTTCTTGACTGTGAACTACTGAGGTATCTTCTATTCTTTCACACAGGACTGACTGTCCTTCCTCACAAGACCTTTCCAGCACAGAGATGACATGACAGACAAGAAAGAAGAATGCTGGGCCAAGGATGAAGTAAAATTGGAAGTCTAAATTACTGCAACACAGATCATCTCTAATTATGTCACAGCTGGGCTGCAAATAAAAACAGTGATGAAGTGGACTATTTAAAATTATATTCATATTCTACTGGTGGAGAACTGCCTATTGAGATATTGATCCCACTTCACAATGCAGTTCCAGAAGCATCGGGTGCCTTTTGCCAAAATGTTTTGGCTGAAAGAGGGGAATGAGGTCAAAATATGGCAGAATTTCTCTACAAACAAGAGCAAACACAGAGACTCTGTTTTTTTCATGGTCAGAGGTCTTTGGATGAAACTTCTGCCAGCACAAATGATGTTTTGTTATAAAATTTGTACCTTGCTATTTATTTTTGCAGAAACAGAAAAGCCTCAGACAAATTTTCCATTGACATACTGTATTTAGAGCAAGATTTCAGTCCTGGAATACAAAACTAATAAAGCTGTGAAACAAAGTCCTTAAGTCTGCTTCTCCTATATCAAACAAATTACTCAATCATTCTTGATATATCACTGGATTACAAAAATGTAGTAAAGCAAAAGTTTGTGCAGTGAATACATTCCTTGAGACTCTTTTTCTAAATAAATATTTCTGATACTTAGACACATTTACTTGCAGAACCAACCAACCTCCTATGCCCAGTTAATTAATTATCTTCCGAATCTTAAAATTGAGTTGTTTTACAAATTACAGTGATCAAGATCATAGAATCATAGAATTTTAGGGCCTGGAATGGACCTTAGAGATCATCCAGTCCCAACCCCTGCCCTGGGCAGGGACACCTCCTCACT
>NW_008689850.1:0-285 GCF_000695815.1 Acanthisitta chloris | reverse complement strand
CCCTCAGCCTGTCTTCATAAGGGAGATGCTCCAGTCCTCTTACCAACTTTGTGGCCTCCTCTGGACTTGCTCCAACAGGTGTCCTTCTTATGTTGAGGACACCAGAACTGCACACAGTATTCCAGGTGGGGTTTCATGAGAGCAGAGTAGAAGGGGAGAATCACGTCTTTTGACCTGCTGCCCACTCTCCTTTTGATGCAGCCCAGGGTTCGATTGGTTTTCTGGGCTGCGAGCGCACACTGCCAATTCATGAGGATTTTCTCATCCACTGTCACTCCTGAGTCT
>NW_008689849.1:64924-69158 GCF_000695815.1 Acanthisitta chloris | reverse complement strand
AACCAAAACCAAACCAAAACAAAACAATTAATCACTTATGAGTTGTTTTTTGATGGGTGGGGACAGTGACATTTTAAGATTAAAAAACAGACCCAAACTTCAAATCATGGCAAATAAACTTAGCAATTAGCTTTTCCATAGTTCAGAAGAACTGAATAAGTCTTCAGGGTTTTTTGAAGGTTTTATTTTGTTAGTTGGCTTTTTGCTGTTTTTAACTTTTTTCCTGGGTGCGTGGGGTTTTCTGACATTTGGTGGTGGTGGTGGTTTTGGTCTTTGTTTTGTTTTTTTTTAATTTGCTTTCTCTTATTTTTCAAGTTACACAAGCTCCTAAGGAACTGGGCTGCCATAAAACAATCGTCAGCATTTTAATAAACAAGCTCCTGATGAACCCGGAACACCTAGTTCTTGAGCTGGGTGGGGAATCAGTACGCTGGGACTACTCTTCCATATGGGCAGCTTTCCCACTTGCCCAATTCCCACTGGAAGTTTTTGTGGAACCAGTAAGTCCTAAGGACAAGCACGTCACTCAGCATCAGCATCTTCTGAGAAAACATGATTTGGTGTAAGCATTTAACCAATTCCTTAAGTAAGCAACTCTTCAAGTGAACACAATGTTGAATACAAATAGATCTTTTTAAAAAACAGACAAAAAGGAATGAAAATACATACAGACATCTGTTCACTGGTGGCAGCAAGGTCATTTTGGCAACTCTTAATTGAAGCATTTCCCTGCTCTTTGGGGAGTCCTTGGCAACATTGGTTTTATGAATTTGTCCTGCATAGCTAAGACTAAATAACCTTTCTGTTATTTTTCAGTACTTTTAAAGCTGAAATGGTCCAGGGGATTGTTTCCACTTTCTTTAATTGAGACAAACATTAGCACAGAATCTTCCATCTCAACTGCTTCAACTCTGTCTTCAAGGATTATTTTTCAGTTTCAAGAGGCAAACACAGAGAGCATCAACTCTAGTTTGTTTACATAAGGTGCAATCTTCAGGAAACTGCTGGTCACTCAAGGCTCAATTGAATATTTGTGTTTCAGAGCTGCAAACAACCTCCTAGGGGAGCCCTGCTCACTCACTTCACAAGTTTTCAGAGTGCTATTCTGTGTAGAAGGAAAAGTACACAGCCAAGTCCACAAACACACTTACTGAGCATTTGTCTTTACATGATACTTAGGTGTGAGAATCTACTGTTGAGCCATTGAGCTCAGACCTTTTTGAGCTGAGACCCAAACTTCCCTAAAATTTACCAGATATTCAAAGCCTGTCTTTTGAACACAACAGGGCCTTAAAACTGAGCTGACTTATTAGGTGCTAAGCTATCTAGACACATACTACAAAGAAGAGCTTTCAAAGATAAACTGTTTCCTGGGGTTAATGATAAGATGGCAGGAGAGACAAGTGGGATGTTGACTGTACCTAATTTCAGCTAATCATTAATCTCCCAGAGATATCCGGTATGCCTTGACAGTCCTGGCTGTTATGAAGTGCAAATGAAAGACAAATGAACTTTTGCACCCCCACCTTCTGAGAAGGCAGTTTCACTTTGTGTGAAAAAACAGAGGGATTAATAGTCTGCATGTTAGTCTGTTAGTTTGCTCGGTAAATCTCCTCACATCCTCTTCTGCCCACATTTCTGAAATCTATTCTCTTCCCATTTCTGACACTAAAATTGACAGTTCAAACTATATTACACATTCATCTGACCCATAGAAAACTATTCTTCTTGGTTTCTGATGCTTTTCTGTGCTGTACAGCTCCTTAGGGAAAATATTTAATAGCTCATGCTATACTAGCTGTCTACCATCTTCAATGGCTCTGCACATCCCCAAGCAATTTCACCCTTTGTGCCTAGTATGCTCTCCCTCTTTCACAACATCTCTTTTGAAATGCGCAGAACAGCCAAGAATGACAGCTCTCTTCCAGTGAGGGCAGGAATTTAAAAATTTTCAATGCTAGCACTAGACCAATATGCTCACCCGAAATAGGTCCCTAGAAAAAAATAAGACCCATTCATTATTTAAACTCAACTCCTATTTTGCTTCCTGCTCACTTCTTTTCTATCATTTGTGTTTACTAATTTTAAGTTTAGACTCCTGGGAAAGAAACTCTTTGTAGTGAAGGCAATTGCTCTACTTGCAGGAGTTTACTTGCTTGATGAGGCTTTACCTTTCTCCTCTAAACACTCTTCTACTCAAACAAGGCTGTGAGCTGGACTCTCTAGGCATCACTGAAGCTAAGTTACAAGTTCCTGATCTCTAAACTGTCATGCAAAGTTATGGCTGTAAATATTTAATATTCGGTATTAAAAATCAAGGGCTTTCCTGCCTGAACAGCCACATGAACAGCTTCAAAACTTTCACTTGGAGTTCAAAGGCACTACTTTCTCTGCATGAAAGTAAAAGAAGAAAGGCTGGGTGGAAGCTTGAGGCATGACGACACCCCACAAGGTAAAAATAAAATCAAACAAAAGATAAAACAGCCCTGACAGTCACTGGAACAAGCTAAACACTGAATCAGCAATTATTTCTGAATTGCTTATCCTGTTCCACATTGTGCAACTGGTCTGCAAGACTTACCGGGCAGGCAGCTCTCGTATCTGATTGTGGCCAACATCCAACACTTCCAGTTTCCTGCTGTCACACACCCACTCAGGCAGGTTTTCCAGGTGATTTCTGTGAATAAAGAACACAAAGAGGTGTAACTAAATGATAATTGAGATGTAAAGAGTATTAAGAATACAGCCTCAAGAGAGATACAGATACCTGCAGGAAACAAATCTGCTACATAGCATGCTACCTATGAGATTATATCACCCTTCCTTCTCTAAGGGCACTACCAGTGCAGTCAGTTCCTGAGTGAGGGGGGCAAGAAAGCTAACGACATTATTATGTCTCTAAAAGTGCAGTCGCTAAGAAAATAGTAAAAACTGCTTCCTAATTATTGGGGAAGAAGTATTAAGAGTATCAGAGTACCAAAGATGGAGAAAACTTCTGAGATACTCCTCAGAAGATATTCACACCCTACACAGTTGAAACACATTTCTTCAATCCCCCATAAATGCAATCCTGAAATCCACTCAACCACTCTTCAATTATCTCACTGAATAGAGCAAAATTTTCTGTGTGTGTCTTTAAAAGCCAAGCATTTTGCTTTTCTTGCGTTTGTCTTACAGAAACCAACCCTTCTGAAAATTAAGGTCTTGGAAGTAAGTTTTTCTAAATATGGCACTGAAAACATGCAGATAGGCACTGTGGAACACTCCTGTATCCTGCCTTAAGGACAAAAATTAGCAGCACCAGATACATGGAGGAGACTATGTGCATATGCATTCACATAACCACTACTTCAGTTAGCATACACAGACACAACACTGAGTATCAAAAAATAGATTTAATCAAATAATAGACCTGAAGTTCAGGAATAGGATGCTTACAAAGCATGAACATAAATCAATCATGTACTTGTATCTTTTAGTTTATTCCTGCAATAGACTTTAAGCAAAATATGCAATAACTTCCTTTCCAGTCTCTAACGGAATTTCCCAAATTCCAAGCCAGCCAAAAAGCTAAAGACACTCTACCCATTTAGTTACAATGCCATCACTGAAATGAAGCACAAAAAGGGGTTTGTGATCGAAATCATGCATTCTGCACCAATTTCACTTACAAAGAAGTGGGAGAACACAGCTTTACAATGATTGCTTTTCAATAAATCACTTATTTAGTCACACCTGTGCGTTACATTTAGGTGCACAGTGCAAGCATCTCATGGTTGATGAAACCTTGAAGTTGAGGGCCACTAGTCAAGGTAACTTACTAATTGTTATGGTCACCCTCCCATAGGCTTAAGTGCTTTAAGCAAGATTTTTAATAAATGCAACATCCAGACCAGTACTTAAATAAGACAGCCAATAGACACATGCATAAATGTTTTCCTGATCCAGCTCTGGAATTGCAAAACAAACCAAAACACTCCCTTTTCCACTTCTTCCCTTATCTCACCCTCCCTCATTAAGGTAAAATATACATATGCATTCAAATAGCAGCTGCAGACAACCCTGCAACAGCCAGGGCTGCAGGGAACAACGATGAGCTGCAGGAGCTGCCAAACTGATGAGTAAACTATCAAATCATCACTGACACTGGGCCTACGATGCAGACAATTTAACTTATGTACATGTCTCAGATTGCTGCACATTTAAATCATCGTGTTATAACAGTGTAAGCCAA
>NW_008689849.1:51060-64908 GCF_000695815.1 Acanthisitta chloris | reverse complement strand
TTTCCCTTCAACTATAAAGGCACATTTCACTTTTGGCATTTTAAAAAAATGCCCAACAAGTAATTCTATAAAAATGAAACAAGTAAGAACTGAACAGTAGAAAAAAAAAAAAAAGCCCATCCTCTAACTCTGAAAACGAGTCTTTTCATATCCCAAGGTCCAATTCCTGCCCCCACTCCCACCCAGTAAGATACCAGTGAATGTCATTATTCCATAAGCCTCTAACGTATATTTCACAGGTCCAAGAAAAAACATCATCTTACCTAGAAATATCCATATAAGCCAGGCAGTTAGGAACTGGATACACATCAAGATGAACAAGTTCTGGGGGAAAAAATACATAACCAAAGTTGTGATAAAGATTTGCACCTAAATGACTGTTTCGTAAGAGTTACTTTAAGAGCTCACACTCAGATTTCCAGAGAAAGTCCATAACCTAAAAAACTTCTGAAGATCTGAACCTTTGTGAACTCAGTTCTGTTTCTTTATTATGTCTGAGCACATTTGCTATATTACATTGTACTTGCTGTGACAGATACTGCATAACTGATCAGAGAGGAGAAACTGGAGCATTTTAAAAGTTTCATGGCAAATTCTCATTGTTCCATTTTTGTCACAGAGCTATAACCTCGCCTGCGCTGCCCTGTGCTCAGAGGAGTCAGTCCCACACCTGCTCTGCTTTTTTTCACTGGTCACTAGCAGTACAAGCATGAGAAGGGAAACTCCCCACTCTGGAACAGCAAGTTGCAGAATATAACAGAGATCCCCAGGTAATGGCAAGATCCAGAGTATTTTTCAACATATTACATGAGCCTTTGCATGCCTGTGGAGTTCCCAGCTGCAGGCAGACTTACAGACCTTTCATAGCACCTCAACTATTGCTAGTAATGTTATTACTGAAGCAATCAAAATATAGTTCATATCCTAAGGTTTTTAGGTAGTATTAAGGTTACAACAGTAAAAACCCAAGCAGACGTTTATGTAACCCTAAAGAAAATCCACTAAAGTGAATCTATAACCAGCATCACGGTTTCTCTGGAAGATGAGACTCAAACAAGGTGGCTGAGGGTGCAAACAGTAGTCAGGAGGAGCAGCAAGACCAAATAGGCAGTTAATTGCAAGGTATGGGTTGACTTGCATTCTCAGCCCACATTGAGCAGCACATGCTCAGATTATGTTAACTTTTCTCAGCTACAAAGATCCGGGCATGAATACTTAATGAAGGCACAGGCTTGGATATCGCTAAGACGACAGCCTTTTAAAGGCAGTTCAGACTGTTCATCAAATCCACAGCTCTCTGAGCTTGCATTTTCTTTATTCCACACCCAACTATTCCAAATGATAAAAATCATGGTGCAAACTGAGTATTTTAAGTAACAGCAGTTTCCAGAGACAGATCAAACAGATCTTAATCATGAAACAAAGGAATTGTTCACGTGGAGAAGACTACCTTATTTTTATTATCAAATACAAATGAAGTTATTCATTATAGATTTCGTAGCTTTCTGGACAGAGTAAGCAGCAAGAGGTAGTAGCAAAAACATATATTATTCTGGTGTGTCTCAAAAACGGCCATGTATTCAAACTTTCTCAATGCAAGGAAAAGCAGTAAATTCCTTATGTGCCTCAGTAAAGCAACACATTAACATAACTTAAAGAACTGACATACTCAAGAACCCTCCCCTGCTGACATGTAGAACAATTTCACACCAAATACTAAGGTTTTTGCAGGTTTTAGACTTCCAAATCAGTAGCCCAGTGATAATGAAAGTCATTTCTGATGTTCAGACCTGCCAGTAGCATGACACAGCACATGTGAAACCCTTTTATCTAGGGTCATGTCAAGAGCCTCCTGATTATGTGTACTGCAATCCACAGGCATCCCTCAGAGAACCAGGTACAAAACCAGAAATCAGATGGCAACACCACAGCTGCCCTGAAAACACTTACCATTTGAGGAAGCATACAGCGCTTTGAGAAAATATCCACTGATTTTGAGGGTTACCAGTTGATTCCGTTCACAGTGTAACACTTCAACGTTGTTAAAAACTGTTGCATCCATCTCCACAAGTTTGTTGTCTCTCAGATCCAGTTGGGTCACGTGATGCAGAAAATCTACTTCATCGGCCTCCAATCTCCTAATTGAATTCAATCTTGCAGACAGAAAAAGGAGATTAAGTGCAGTTATGTGACAGGCTCCTGTTAACAAACCAATGCTCATTTTACAATCAGTCAGTTGCTCTGGATTAAACTACCATACCTTCTCTGACCAAGGTTGATTTTTAATATTTTCTCCTTTGTTATGGTATTTAAGAAGCAGGATGACAAAGGAATGATGACACCAAGCTCCTTTCTAAACTACTTTGAAAACTACTAATGAAAAGCTCTGCAAGTAGGTAGGTATTACTGTTACTGTGTCTATAAAAATAAAAGATGATCTGGCTGTTATTTGTGCCAGAAAAGAAACAAATTGTTCTTTGGAAAAGAACAAAACCTCTACAGTTCCTGCCAGCATATCATGAGGATCTGCTGGAAGAGCCTGGCAGATACGAGTAACCCGCAGATATTGGAGACTCTTTCCTTATTGAAAGGCCAAATTGAGATTTATGAATTCCCATATATTCACTTCTTGCCTCTCCATGTTACACAGCGAGCAAATTCAGGGACCTGAAAATGGGTGTTGAAAGAAAACAAAGCAAGAGGAATGGGTCTGTCAGATAATGAGGACAGGTTTTAATCACATCTTCACCGCAGTGCACCGACACTGCCAATACTCAGCAAATTCCCCAGAAGTTATAACTGAATTAGATTATCTGTAAGCCAGCAATGTGTGAGACTGCAGAGCACTCCCAAAGAGTACAGTTTCAAATTCTCAGCTCTGAGCAGAACACTAAAATCAGCATAGTTACTTCTCTTGGCCCACTAAGCCAGCTGAACGCTCCCTAGTCAGGGTAAGGACAAATACCTACAGTTCTGCTGTTGCTTCTGCTGTCAAAGACTTCGCCACTGTGTAACACTTACATGTCCAGAGTAGCTACATCTTCCAGTTTAAAAAAAAAAAAACCAGATTATGTCCTCACCAGTACCACCCTACCTTCTCTGTTTTCAATTTACAAGCAGTGCTTCCTTCTGATTTCACTGAAGCAAAGCACTTTATGGGACAGCAAGTATTATATTTACTACTTCAAGTAGCATCACAAAGAACCACTGATCACTGCTCGGTGCAGAAAGGAGGCAGCAGACAATGACAGGGCTGGAACTGCACCACTAGAATTCATGGCCACATCAGCCACAGCATCCCTACTGTGAGGCCAATTTGTTTATTTGTTTTTAACATACACACAAATGCAGAAACATATTTTAACCCTATAAGAAATACTCCAGAACTCACCTATTCTAGCTGTTTTCTTAACTTAATGCTGGCCCTTGCTTGACTGCAAAGTCTGACAGCTCCATGGCGGTACGGTAAAGTAAGTTTTATCATACTTTAGCTTGACTAAGTGGTTCCAAAATTCACTGTTATTTGGACCTCATGGTCCAGGCTCTGAATGAAGCCTTGCCCCGCTGATTGCACAAGCTGGCTTTTCCAAAGACCATAAGAATAATGAACTACCTCATACCAGAGCCATTTGTAATAAGGACCTGTTTGGACTCTTCTGAGTCTTCTGAGTCTAAAAAGCATTACTCATGGTAGATGAGGCTTTTTAACATACCAAGAAATATTAAGCTATCTATTTCTGTCCTTTGGCCTTCACTGCCCTTTTCTTCATCTCACACATCTGTAACATTTGAGATAGAAGCTTTTTGGATCAGGGACTATCAACTAAATTATATTAACACTGCAGCAACTAGCATTGCAGGAATCACCAGTGTCCTTGGCTCTGTTTTATTTAATCTTTTAGTGCAAAACACTACTTGTCCCCAAAACTCAGTTTCCTACCTACTGATCCCCCTAAATGCTCCCACTTCCTCAAAGGAGAGTGCTAAGTCACAGCAAGTGTTGTGAGATACATACCACCACCAGAAACACAGTTCAGTGGACTAACACAAGAGATTTACACTCAATGGCTATTCTAGCAGCCAAGAAGCAGCCACTTCAACAACAATACTTGAGGCTCACTTGTTCTTCCTCTATTCCAAATACCTACCTTAGATCCACATGTTTAATATGAGGCATCCTTTTTAACACCTGTAGGTTCAGGGTATCCATGCAGTTTCCTGACATGCAGAGCTTATCCATGGCAGTTAGCTTCTCCAGCACCCCTGGAATGTCAGTGAACTCATTGAAGGACAGACTCACATAGCTGAGCTGATGCATATGCTCCAATTCATCAGGAAGGGATTGGAGAAAGTTGCCATCCAGCAAAAATGTCTGCAAGCTATTAGAAGTGGGGGAAGGGAAGGGAGAGTGAAGAGAAAGTGAGTGACCTGTTAAATCACATTTCCTTACTATAAACACATTGCTGCTGTTACAGTGACATAAAATACACAAAAGGGCAGCAGAAAGAAAAATATTCAAGAATAACATTTTAACATCTGCTACAGAAGATATCCACCAAATTATTACAAGCTTTGGCAACTATGAAATGTAGGCTATGTTAGACGGTTCTATCTTCAAACATCTTCACAACTGCAACTTGCATGACAGCTGAAGCACATAAGCAAGGAGGTTTAAAGATTTTCTTCACCATGAAGGTGACCCTTGTGTCAAATACTGGGGACTGGAAGAGCTTCAAGGCGCAAAATATGCTTTTCCCCCCACTCCACAACTGCTTCCATATGGAGCTACAAGCCAGTTTGCTCTGTCAAAAATAAGTTTAAACTGTTTCCCACAACAAGAGCACGTGAAGTTATGGAACTGTTTGCTGCCTTAATTATCAGGCTTTCTATGTCAAGTTTTAAGAAAGTACTTGCTTGTGCATCTCGCCTACAACTGCTGGAATGCTTCTGAGGGCGTTGCAGGACACATTGAGCTCGGTCAGGGTTGGGATACTGCAGACCGCCAGTGGGAAGTCTCCTAAATTATTATTGGAAAGGTTAAGGCTCTTCAACTTGGTGAATCTACAATGAGATAAGAAAAAATAAAGGAGGCAAATAAGTAATCCACTCTTAATTGCCTTGCAATGATTAATGCAAGGAGGTTGATATGCTCAGAACAACCAGTGAAACTACCAGACATAAGTTCAACACCACTTGTAAGGGTTTGTTCACATTAAGCTGGCACAGAAAAACAGGCTCTCCTCAATTGCACATTAAATATATTTTTCAACCAGTATAACAAGGAACAAAACCCATGTTATCCTTATGATATATGTCACTTCTGAGGTATCTCACCCTGTACTAAAGCATTGCTATTTTTCTGAACACATTTCTGCTAGTAAAACTACCCTTGTGACACAGGTTACAAGGTGCAGGAAATTCTCAGCCTATCTGAACACTAAATTTTTGTGGTGCTGCTCAGGTCCATTCTTGTTTGCCTTTCAAGCAAAAATTCTCATTAGAATAGACTGGTTTGAATAAAACTGGGAAATGTGCTGAATTAAGGCAGAATTTAGCAAGGCTTCTGTAGTGACAGAGGCAAATTCTTATGCTCATGATTAAGTACAATGTCAAAGCTTGCACAGATGTCAAAATTTTGCCCTTAATGTGTCATGGA
Organism: Acanthisitta chloris; assembly: GCF_000695815.1. Lineage (NCBI taxonomy): Eukaryota > Metazoa > Chordata > Aves > Passeriformes > Acanthisittidae > Acanthisitta > Acanthisitta chloris. Next base: position 59,252 of record NW_008689849.1, on the reverse strand, counting down.
ACTCTTAAAAGCCCCTTGGTTTATCACATGAGCCAACAAAGAAACTTGCATGTGCTCGCCTTATTAAAAATGACCAAAACCATTCGGACAAAAAACTCAAGAAGGGGACAATCCAATTAGCCAGCCTGCATGTTCAGCAACATTATCATGGTTGCCTGACAACCACTGGGAGGTATGCCTAAAGGCAAGTAAAAGGATGAATGAAAAGATCTGTGTCAGATTCCAATAGACGGGAGGAAGTTTCTTTTCTGGCATGGTTTATACCAGGACATTTTATTTGGACTTAATTTTCCCTTCATTAAGGCTCAAGTCCTTTATTTGCGTGAGCAAGCTTTTATGTAACTTGGCAATAGAAGCAAAACTGCACCTATGAGTGCTGCTATTCCACATGAATGTAATCTCCAACAGCATGTGCCACTGCATCCATAGCCTCTACACTGGCCCAGCACATTCTTATCTCAAAGAATTTTGTTCTCCTCCAACCAGAAAATACAGTTAGAAACAAGGTTAAAACATTTTAGCAATAAAAGACTTAAAAATCCCTACCAGCTACTGCAATCAACATGGCACACACCTTTAATATTGCCTAAATCAAACTTGTGTCACTGACTAAAACTCAGTGTGAAAACATAAGTGACGCCTGCGTATCGTATTTCACTGAGGGCTGTTGAGCCCCAAAGACAGGCTGTAAACACACTGACGTTTACACAGGCTTTCAGCAGGCAAGGGAGTGCTGTACTCTCTATTCATCTTTTGGTGCAATGATGGCACAAGAAAGAAAGTGGAAAAAATCATTGCCAGAGTTATCACAGATTTTGAACACCCTGTGCCATGCTGGAGGCAGAAGTTTGGAACAGAGTTAGATGGAGACTAAATGAAATCTTGCAATCAAATTACTGCTGCAGGGAAAAAAATGCTACTGTGCAGAAACAATGACTAATCTATCTCTAGAGGGAGAATTGTAAAATAAAAAGGAGGCTAGGGTAAGCTAGCTGATGTTAATAAGGGCTGCTAGCCAGAAAAAAAAAAAGGTACATTTTAAACACTATACTTTCATATTCCTCTATTTTGAAAGACATGGCTTTAAAAACTTGAACCTAGAAACACATAATCCTGCATTTATCTTGAGGATTACTGTAGATTTAAGCCACAGATACACTGTCTTGAAATTTGGGGTGTTTCTGTGGTGGAACAGCTGTCCCACATCTTCCTCAAAGTTAACTGCAAATACAAACAAAAGTGTTCCACGTAGTGAACTTTGAGGCCTTTAAAAGGCTTCTTTCCCCCCCCCCCTCCCCCCACTATTTAGGTAAGTACAAAAATAGTAGTGAAGACAGGAAGATTAAGTCAAAATAACTAAGCTGCTGCAGAAACATCAAAATGTAACCTTTCCAATTTACAAGTCAACTAAGGAAAAAGAATTAACTCATTTAATAATCACACCAAGGCTACAGCCTTTACCTGTGCCACTCTAGTCTCAGAAGGAGAGGGCTTTTGTCCACTAAACAAGTGAAAACTACAATCTACCAGAAAACACTAAATAAAGTCTTGAGATAACATTACAGAAACCAAGATAATAGAGGAAAGAGGACTGGGGCAGTGAGTGGTAAAGGAAGCTAAGAAATACAGTAACTAACTCCAATGGAGTGTTCAGCTTCAAGGTTTTCTGGATATATTCTTGTGTATAACTGTCCTAGGTCAAAGAGGGTGGGGAGGTAGCCCTCCCCTTCCCCAGTGTATCTGGATTACATCTCTATTACCCTAACGGATGTTTTAACGTGTACTTATTAAACATCTTCTGTGAATAATCTGATTTCTAAGGACACAAACTGAATTTGTTAACATGTCTAATTAATATGTGAGAGAGGATGAGTAGCACATACATGCAGTATTGGATAAACTCACAGAAGCTGCGCATGCACATAGTGTACATCGAAAAACCCACAAATGAAAATCCATTGTCAAATCACATTTAAAGAAACACTGAAAGACAGATATCATAAGCTTAAATTTAAGTGATTAATTGAAGACATCTGGCCAAAAAGAGATTTTCTTCCTCCTTTGTAAACATGTTCATTTACAAAATGCTGAAGTCCCATTTCTTCTCATGGAGCACTGTGAAGTACAGAACATTACTGAGCCAAACTAGCAGGCATTTGCTCAAAGTTAAGATCTCCATCTACCTCTCATCTGTGGCCACTCACTTCCTATTATCCATATCACAAACAGGCTGGTGCACTATCGTTGTGGAGCACAGCCATGATGCACATTTAAAATGCTGCATTGTTTACAGCGCTTCTTGCTCCTAGACGGATTTACAGTCAGCCGCAGCAGTATCACTTGTAGCATCAATATAAATAAGGAAGAAGTATTTTACATGCTCAAGTTTTCTGTGGCTGCTGAGTTTGCAGAGTGTCAGGCTTCGAATAGATTTTACAGAGCAACATCTTTGCTGTTTTCTCACATCCAAATCTTTACTCCTACCAGAAGGGGCATGCATTGATGCTTCCTCATAGCACTGCTAGAAAGAAATAAAGCCACAGCATAGCTCTTTTGAGGCATGACAGTGCAATAACTTCATATCAAGTCCATATATATGCTTTTCTTCCTCTTCTCCCTTCCTTCCTGGCTCCAGACTTCGCTACCTGTTAAGAAACATCAACCTGAAGAAAAGCATCTCTTAATATGCTATACTCAGTGAACTTACTAAGCTTTCTGTTGTAATGACCAGTATCTAAACACTCACTTCTCTGAACAAAAATAGTCCTGCTTTAAGCTAGAGCAAAATGTTGACATGTCAACCCTTGGGTTTAAACATACAATATGACTGAACAGTAATTGCCGTAATTGAGCCCCAAACTGCTCACTTCTTTAATCCTGAAGCTGCCACTTCAGGAGTGGCTTTAGTTTGACATATGCAAAATGAGGAGTGGGACTAACAGGAGAAGTTTGTATCACAGCAAAGCAATGAACTGACTGACATGCTAATTTCAAATTCAGACCTACCCCATGTGAGCAGCAGAGGAATTTCCATTGCACAGTACAGCATTTGTGTTCCACTATGTTTGGAATGACGAGAATAGTATATTTGAAGTGGTCATACACAGTCATTGCAATGCAGCCATAACAGACTCATCTGACAAAACCAACCTTGTACTCTTACCAAAAGCAATTAAAAAAATACTATTTTACTACGCCCAAAAGAGAAGACATGGCTTAATAAAGAATTCAGTCAAAGGAAAGCAATCACTTTTCCAATACTGCCTCCAGGACCTGGGCTGTGTCATGACTATGCTGTGGTTACAGCTGAACATCGTTTCAAGCAGCAGCACAAGTGTCCTCAGCTTCAGCACCATTTCTGAGCAGAATGATGGCATTTGCCTAGCAGTGCTATGACAAGTGTTGGAAGTGAACTACAACTTGACACCTTCATGAACACCTGCCACTTCGGCCACTAACTTAACCATGAAGAGAGTTACCATAAAAACCTGACACACCAATTTCCTCCTTGGAAATAAAAGGTGCAACTCATTGCCTTTCTGCAGTTGCATCAGATTGCCCATCCATGGCCTTACTGCCTAAGGTCACAGCATTTCCCTTCCAGAAAGATGTCATTGTAAAAGCCTTAAATTAAGGAGACAATTAAAATGAACTATTCCAGCCCTCTAGCCCTGCTAAACCTGTCATGACAGCTGAATAAAGGTATACTGTTTCTGGAACTGTGGAGGTTCACTTGGATGCTGCAGGTGAAGAATTTGCCTAACTGAGGTCAAGAGCAGTCCTCCCCAGCTTGGCCACAGAAGAGTTTCCAACAAATAATAGAGAGAGAAGGAAGGAGGAGTTCTGCTACTGTTTATCACTCCTCTGGACAGGACTCCTGTTCATCCAGACACCAAGTATCTCACACCACACCACACAAACACAGATGAGTAAAGTTATCTCAGGAAAGAGGGTCACTTAGTCTGGGGGCAAAGATTGATTCTGGTCAAGTCATAAGAAACTTGAACAAATGTATCCATTAATTATCAGTTTCCCCAGTTGCTGAATGAATAAATAAAACCAGTTTATTTATTTAGGTTGGACTTGACAGTCTTGGAGGTATTTTCCAACCTTAATGATTCTGTGATTCCTAAATCCCATGAGGAAAAATAAAAAGAAAGAAAAAGGAAGACTGATAGCTGTAATTTTGGTATCTTCACTACCCATTATGCCAACGCACTACAAACAGTCATCCTGATATTTCTCCCCTCTACTTGCATTTAAAGCTATTAAAGGCACAATAATTCTGGCATACAGACTTGATTCAATATACCAGAATTCATTGGTAGATTGTATTTAGAAAAAATAAAAAAAGGAAAACAGACTGCAGTGCACAAAAATAACCTTAGACAGCTATTTTTCAATTATTATCTCAATTATTTTTCAATTAGTCTGTTATTATTGAAAGCTATACAAATAATCACAGATGTTAAGTCAAATTCAGACTACCTCCAAACTTAAGACAACAATAAAGCTTTTGTTATAAAGCTCATAGTTGGTATGAGTACCACAAAGACAAGAAAACCAAATGTATGTTCTGTTAGTGAAAATAATCTGAACCTTCACTACTGTACTCTGCCAATCTCAATTTCTGCACATACCTAGCACACACTGTTTCATATGGGGGGAAAGACAAAATTCCTTGAAGAAGTGAAAATATTTTTTCTTTCTCTATATTGGAAATTTATAATTGAAATACAGAAGCATTAGGTAGGAGTGGACTTCCAAACCGAAACATGTTTAAACACATGAAAAGAAAGTTCTCACTTTGGAAGCCATATCAGAAAGCAGTATACAAGCAAATCAGAGGAGACTGATATACAATAACTAGATTCCATAAATATATTCACTGCTTGTTGATGCATTATTTGGAAGAGATACTGCTGGATTTAGGCTCATAGTTCCACTAAACTGAATCCAATTAATAAGTGCAATTCCTGTTTTTAGACTACACTATTTTTGAAAACACTATTTTATAACATGTATCTTAGTGCCATCTATTTTTCTCATATCACTATTAAGTTCACTGTTTCAATTAAGAAATAAATCAAAACTAAAAAAATTCAATGTGTTCCAGGCTCTAAACCAATTTTGCAATTTTCCCCACTTAGTAACTTGTAGGGACTTGATTTCACAATTTATTTTTTCTTTAATCAAATGTCACTAATTTTTGAGGGTACTTTCTTGAGATCAGAGAGGTGCAGAGGAGTTACGTCGAACATGGTCGTGAAGGTTAGGGAAGACACACTGACAAAACCAAACTCTTCCTTGAATGTGTTTACAAGCTGAATAAAACAAAAGCAGTGAAGGTATATAAACAACAAATTCCAAGTGCCATCTTTAGTGTCTTAAATATCAAAAAAATATATTCCAAAGCTACAGAGATGAGAAAAAGTAAGTGCAGCATCAGAATATAGCCAACACTGGATGGGGTTTGTTACTAGCAGATCTCTAGTTGTCAATACCATGACAACTTCTCCTTCTTGCCCTACTGCTTAGATGGCTACACTTCAGTATTTGACTTCCAGTGAAAGAGGAGGAATTAGTACACAAGTAAGGTTCTCTGGCTCCAAGACCAACAGTGTGTGAGGAAAAGCTCCCAGCATTTTCCCACACCATGGAGCATTCAATGGCACTCCACTCTTTGAAGTAGCATGCACCACACATTAACTGGATTAATTTAAGTAAGTGAATCCTAAAACAAACAAACAAACCAAACCCAAAACCCCCACAACCAACCAACAAACTAAAACCCAACAAAAATTCCCTCCCCCCTAAAACAAGGAAGAAAAAAGGAAAAAAGAAAGCTCAAACCTTTTCTGATGCCAATGCATCTACTGGCAGTGCCCTTTGGGCTCTCACAAGGGGGAAGATGGATATTTGACATGTCATTAATCTATCCAACCTTCTTCACTAACCTGAGTTTCATGCACTAAAACCAACAATTACGAGGAGCAGTTCAACGCACTAAGACCAACCAAGTGGCAGGCTGAAGACTTCCTTCTCTGCTCTTCAACATCTAAGGACAAGCTAGGATCAAACTACCTCTCACCCTGACTTCTAGCAAGTCTACCTGCTCGGTTCATAGCAGTTAGGACACTAATACTGGTTCCCCCTCACTCTCCCAGGGTTCTCTGAACAATGATTACATTTTAAATTAATTACTTCCTACAGAAAGGGTTTGTATGGATGGTTTAGCTTGAGGAGGCCCGAAATTCTGAGTTTTCAGATAAAAATGGCTAACCTACAGTTGGAAGTTGCAAGGGATTCCAGAAACACGTGTGGCAGCATTTCAGAGTTCTCTACCCTTCTCATCACCTATAGATGCAACTTCAGGTTACTGCCACCAGCCCTGAAGCATTTCAGCTGAGATGCCAGAGAAGGCATTTCTTAAGAGGCTCTGGGAGAGAAAAGATACCAACTGATCTTAAGACAAAAACTTAGCTCCTTATTACATTCCACCTTTTCTTCTTTCCTATTTTTCTTTCAAATCTGCAGCAATCTTCATACTGACAACTTATTTTTCAGTATTAACAAGGAAACAGTATTCTAGATGTCAACCACTCTTCCCAACAGCACTGGCTGAAACAATTACATATTAAAATGCATATATGCCCAGTGAAGCAGAGCAACAATAAATAAAGACTGTGGTTTATTCATTTGCTTCAAACATAGAGCAGTAGTACTCTGCAAAATTAGCAAGCCTGTACTCTTGTTTGCATTTCAACTGGGGAATCTCTTTTCCAAAAGTAAAACACCCTTTACTATAACTTTAAAAAAGATTCTGTGAGGGTGAAAAGTACCAACATTTCCTGCTTTTTTTACAGCACAAATTAATTTTGTGAAAAGTACCAACATTTGCTGCTTTTTTAACAGCATAAATGAATTTTCTGATGGCTTATTTGTACACACAGTACAAAATATGTATTCCCTGATAAACTGGAAAACAGTAGAGGCAGCTGTATATACCCTTCAACATTCAGACAGTTCAGTTATGGAAGTTCACAGCTGCAGAGCATCTACAGCAAGCAGAAGGCTTGGATGGACAGTAAAGCAAGTGGAAGTGCAGCTACTGGGGGAAGAAAAGTACATCTACACCTCTGTACACCTTTACAGGCCATGTACTGCACAGGACTAAACCTTTTGTTCAGAAATACAATAAATGACATTACTTTAACAACTGAAAAGTAACTGCATACACAAAAATAGAAATTCTTGGGTTTTCTTCCCAATACATTCCTGACTCTACCTGCCAAGTCAGTGCATATGTCAGCATTTCATTACTGTGACCCAGCTGCTTGCAAGTCTACTCAGTGGGTAGCCGAAAAGCTCGTATTTTCTAGTGTTTTGACACACTTGTTTTGAAATCCAGCATTCATGAGCATTCGTTAAATTACCACCTAAAGTGATTTATTAAGAGGAACTGCTAGCACCAAGACTGCTTAGAGCAAGGCAGATTTTCCTAGACTACCTTGTGAACCAGATTTTAATCAAAAAGTCTACCAGGAAGGGTAGGTATATAAATGCCAATGCATTTTGTTCACAACATCCAAGCACATGGCTATTTTGGAGCCTTAAATACCTCTGGGCTTGATTCACTGGTGCTGTGCCCTGTGTGTGGCTGCAATTTAGCAATTGAGAATTTGGTATAAAAGCCAACAGTACCAAATCAGAACAGCAGAGATTTTTGTGCTTGCTCTGCAGTGGTTTGAAAGAACATGGGCAAACAAAAAAAGGTTTGGTTTATTCAGTGAAGTTTTACCTTGTGTAACCCCTAAAAGATGTGAAAATGGTTTTATGAAATTGGATTAAAAAGAAAAATAAAAAGTCAAATAACTTGTGCTCACAGGTATGATTGAGCCTCTTTTAACTTCACACGTGTTTTGATACTGGGATTCACTAATAATTTCAAAAAGAAATGGTTCTCCCCTCTTGCTCGACATTTATGTATTTACTCATTACAGAAGAGCAGACTTACAGTAGCAGTCTAGGTGGCCCAAAGCTTTTTGGTAGCACAAGTAAAACTCAAGTTTTCCCACGCTAAGGAGAAGCCAGCACTGTGTTTCTTAGGGCAGGAAGGAGAACAGCTTGGGAGGACACTCCAGAGCGAGGCTCATGCTATTACTGCTGTAGGGAGGCAAAAAGACAACGAT
>NW_008689849.1:28141-51044 GCF_000695815.1 Acanthisitta chloris | reverse complement strand
CTAGGACCTCACACAGCCCCTTCCACTGGCACAGCAACAACTGGAACGGTGACAGCAGCTTCCAGCTACTCACTGCCTGGGTAACACCACCTCTGCTGGATGAAGATAAGGCTGGAGGACATCATCAGTGGCAAAGGGAAAGCCAGCACCAAGGGGCAGGAGTTCCTGAGGTACTGGCTTTGATCCACCAAAACAGTGCCATGTAGCCTCCCTAATATTTTTTTCCTCTCCAGAAGTTCACAGGTCTTCTTTGTGCATTCTTGACAAGCTCAACGCAATGCGGGCAGGGCAGACTGTTACTCACTGACAGAATAGGACCAGCTCACAGAAGAACAAGAGATGCAATCAGTTTTGCACCACCTCAGGTATATGCCACTTCTCCAGATTTTCCTCATGCAGAATCTCAGAAAACACAAGAGTTTGAATCAGTCACCTGAACTCTTTCACTCTCATACGTTCAGGTTCGCATTAGTGAGAAAAAAATTTAACAGTTTATTAATTGTCAGCAAGACTCATCAGCTGTTCCTACAACTGCAGTATGAAGAGAACATTAAACAGAGAATGAACATGGCCCATCATATTATTTATAAATGCTTTCTAATCTCAAACAGAATTATCTTTAGGTGCATGAACAAAATATAATCCAAACAGAATTAGGTGTTTGCACATGGATAAAATATAATCAAGTATCTCCTGTTCATTTTCTGATATTTAAAAAGGAAAAAATATTTTAAAAATCATTAAAACAGAAGACATCCATTTTTTGTCCATCTATCTTATGCTAAAATTCCCCTTGCTACCTGGAGACCTATACTGACATTCACAAAACATTTAATCCAGTCAGTATTCCTCTCCAGACTGTGTTCATAAGCTCTTGGAATCGCTGCCTGCTTTGTTTGTGAAGCAGACCTGCTGGGTTCATTCATCTTCCACTATGCCAAACTGCTTGTTTTTCCAGAACGAAATCAGAATTATACAAAAATACAACAGCCTGCATAATCCATCTTGTATCTTTTGGTTGTTTTTCAAAGAGGAAAGGATTTAGAAATGTGGTTTAAAACATTTTGTTTGAACAGGACCATCCACAAACACAATCCTGAGGTACTGTGCAATTCAGTTACCACTGAAATTAAAATCACAGTTATATATTCAGTACGGAAACATTCATCTTTTTGAATACAGACAGCCTGCTGATTCCACAGAACACATACATTAAATCATTCTGATCACCAATCATGCTGCTGTCTACCCATTTGTTACATTCTCAGAGGAGCTGCAGTGGAAAGAACAACTGGAAGGTCACAGTTACTAGGAAAGAACAACTGGGGTTGAGCCAAGTGAAAACAGGACAGGAACCAGGCTGAATTGATGAAATCAGAGATTTCTTTGCTTGGGGGGTAACAAAAAACTTCTCCACTCAGACACATAGGATACTATTCCTACCTAGAATGGCTCCCTTTGATGGGCAGCTCATCAACTCTTATTTGTTCATGTGAGTCAAAGGCTGAAAAACTAGTCTGGCTTCAGTAGATAGATAGAAATGTTCTGAAAACTGCATTCTGTTTGAAAATATCCTTCTATTTACAAGAAAAGCATTAAGTTTCTTATGAAAGCTAGTCTGTTTCTAACACATTAAGTTAACCAACCTCTGAAGCATTACAGTCAGGCCAATGTTCCACAAGCAGCAGTAATTTTTAGGGAAGCTCCTGCAGATCATGGCTGCAAGGGCAGAGGAAGAGCAGTAGAACCATATCACTTTACCTTTGTAATTCACTAAGCGCTCTACTTGTGGATGGGCTGGGATTTAGCCTCAGGAAGTTCTGCTTTAGATTGAGATGAGTGAGGTCTTGGCTATAAAACAGGTTGGCAGGCAGGTGCTCCAGGCTGCAGCATGAAAGATCCACTGAGCTTATGCGTTGTGATGCAACCTAGAAGTCAAGTACAACACCAATATGTTAATACTGTAATAAAACAGGAACATTTCCTTCACTTCTACCAGCACAAGATAAACAGCTTTTAAGCACAATAGAAGTCAGTGTCAGCATCTATAGCTGATTTAACACAGTCTACATAATTGCTGCAAGTTATGCCATGATCTCTTGCTTGGCCTCAGTGCTTAAACCAGGCCCATAGATGGCTAGCAGGAGAGAAAGCACAAAGGCCTGTCAAATTCATAAGTGAAATAGATACATTTTCATCAATGAAGTTATGTGATACTTTACAATCAGAAAAAAAGATATATTTGACATAAACTTTAGCTTACTCCTTTACTTAACAAGTAACATCAGCAAAAACATAGTGCACGAGTTTTCTATATTGCTGCATTGCCTCCTCCAAGTGAGTGGAGGGGATAGCAGTCATCACCCTATCTTGGTTTCAAGGGTCAAAAGCAGGTATAAAATGGCAGAAGAAAGTTATCCCATTTATACCTTATTGGAGAGGAAAAAAAATAAATAATCACAGCGCCAGCAGCAAAGCACTGAACACCTATCTCTTCTCAATGAATTAGAAGACCACCCAAGAGTGATAAAAATGTGACAAATCCAAAACTGGTATCTGGGGGTTTAACACTGTTTTCTAGAAAGGGGAAGGCAAAACAAACCTGGTCGACAGAGGCTAAAAAAATGTTACCACCTAGCACTATATAAAACTAGCATCTTCCACAGAGACCTATAGGCAACTACCTCAAGGAACAGCAACTCTGCCTCTTAGCAAATCTCTAGGATATAGCTGTTGCTTTACTTATTTATTAGACTTTATTAAAAAAAAAAAGTTTAAAAAAAAACCCAAAGCAAAAAAAACACAAAGCAAAACCAAAACCAAGCCCAACACTGCAATGCAGAATTCTTGCATTTTCTAATACTATTTACAATATCCTTTCATAAAGTACAGTGGCAGAGCTAGTTACATGACAAAGCACCACCACACAGTAATGCAAGGCAGTGGGGATGGTGGGCAAGGAGAAGGGGCCAAATGTTACAAGAGAGAGGCATTTTTGGAGCAGGCATGGCTTAGCTCAAAGGAGGAGAAGCAAGTAACTTCACCATTTTACACTTGTGGGACTGCACAAACAGTGCTCAAATGGTTACATGCTCTGTCAGCTGCTCATCATTTCATTTTTTCATTGGTGCTTTTACTGGCCTTTTATATTGGGATTCTGGAGGTATAAACACCATGTCTAAGTGACAAAAAGAGGAAAACACACAACAAATCACAATCAATGCCCAGTGCCCTAAGAGCTTCTCAACTCCAATGCAGGAGACACCACTCAACCTTCTGAGCAGAGACAGAGTCCCTGCCACAAAATACCCTAAAACTGGAGGCGTCAGGCTTTGTGTAGCCTGCCACTGGAGAGGAAGGCCAAGGAGATTTTTGTTTTCCTCTCCAACGCAAGCTACACAGGCCTGAGGATAAGTGGTTGCTATTATAAACACACAGCCATAAGCTTCAAGAGGAACAGACGGTGCAGTGTTTTTCTCCAATGCGACCGTTAATAATCCAGTCCTCCCACATCCATTAAAACGCTTGAATTTTTGTTACTCAATTAGTTCAGTCCTTTTGTTACTGAAGCTACTACTTTTCTTCCCCTTGTAGTATGAGACAAAAATTATTCACAGGCTATACTAAGCAGTCATTTCTGAATGCTAGGTATTCAGTCTGTTTATGGTGCCAGAACCTGCCGAGTACAGTACAGTTCTCATCACACTGAAAACACAAGAGATGAGAAAGTGCTGACAGCCATTAAATTAACAAGGAGAAGGTTTAATTTCAGGTGTGATGCTTATATAAACTGTGGCTTCAACTACTTGTTTGCAATGTGATAGGAAAAGCAATAAGCAACCCAGCAGTGCTTAGCAAGGCCAGTTACTCTAAAAATATCTGAAGTATCAGAATCGGTAACTCTTGAGTGCGAATCATGCGAACACAGCCAAACAAATCCAAATATCCAGATTCTACTGTTGTTGCAAACAAGGATGCTAATCCTTTCCTGAAATCATCAAGCCTTGTGAAATAAATATAGTTTAAAGTAATTTTGTTTTTACAGGTTGTGTGTTCTGGTTACTTTCTGTTTGCCTTTTTTTTTATAAAGGAAAACTTTGTTATACAAAGAATTTAATGAATATTTTCATGCAATTGACAAGTTTTGAATGATGCCTCTACCAGAGAGAACTGTAAAAGTTAAAAACACATTGTAAAAGGTGCTAGTTCTGGAATCAACTGATAATTTTAGATAGCTTTATTTAAGTCTTTTTTGTTACCAAGCAGCACTCTCAGAATTAACTTCTGAATTGTTATAAGGAAGGCTCATATAAACACACAGTTATTCTTGCAGGCAGGGATAAAGACTTCTCTCTTTTCATGGCTCAATACTGTTCTATAACAAATTCCTACAGAATATAGCAATGATGAAAACCAAAGAAGAACAGCAAAGGAGAACATCATCATCTTAACAATACTTTCTTTTGTTCACTAGAAACTTTCACCAGTTTTTTGAAGCTGAATACTGAAATTCTGAAATTGCTTTGTTCTCAAATGAAACAATAAAAGAATGTTTCAATCCTGCAACTGTCTTCAATTGACTTACATGCTATAAGACAGGGCATGCATGTGTTTACTATTGTTTATTAAGAGCAAAGACTTATTCTAAAAGATGATACAGTTTTTTAATAAAGCACTGAGTTTTCCTGACTCACTGTGGGGAATCACTGCAGAGATAAGCTGATAAAAGCTAAGAAAACACTAAGCAAAATATCTGTCACATTCAATAAACAAAAAAGCATCCAGAGGAAGGGACAATATCTGCAGAAAGTAGGGTTTCCACCAGAAGAACCAAAACTGAACCCAAGACATTCCACTGTAAATAAATACCTCAACAAGTTACCCGAGCTGGCTTCAACAGACACATGCTCTAAAACCAGTGAAGAAAGTTGGTATGGCAGCACTGCTAGAGGGAAAGACTTTCTAGATAAACATGGAACCTACAGTAAGTGCCTGTTATGATTTGTTTGGTGTTTTCTTCTGGAAAATTTTGAAGTATAGGTGTTTGATGTGCTTTACATACATGTACAAAAATAAAGCCACAAGCAGCACAGTTCAGAAGTCCCTGGGCAGAAGTCATTGCCCAGAACAAACTCTCTGGAAAGTATTCTCATCATATCCTAAACTGATGCATCCTTAACTCTTGTTTCATATGGAACCACTCTTGCATTTCCAGCACTAATAACACTAAGGAAATTGCTGGTGCAATAGCCTTCTTGGAAGATGGTGTATGACAACCACTCAGTATGAGCTGTAGAGTCAATGCCTGTCTTTGCTGGAGAAGTAAGACATGCAACAGTTTGACAGGAGTATAGCTCAAACACATTGCAAGTTCTTGTACTTTTTGAGTCCACTTCCCAGTTGGGATATTTAATCATCAGAAAATATAAAGAAGCAATACAAAATATGCTGCTTTCTCCATTTCCTGGAAATTATTTTTAAACACTTTACGGTCAATCACAGTATTGCAATGTGCCCCTTGTAACACCAGAGGAATAGTAAAGAGGTAAGACCACATTTTGCACATCAAACTGCAAAGTCCAATGAAAGATTATCATTTTTCCCCAGTTTCTGTTGCAATCTCAGTTATGCACCGTGGGCCTACAGTGTTATAAGCTGGGTTTTTTTCAGTCTCCATATGAATGTGGCAAACTGAGATGCAGTTTTGAAGAAGTGGTATACAACTACAGCACATGTATTACAATGACTCCTGGGTCTACCCCATTGCCAACACCAAAAAGCTGTTGTCATGCTTTTAATTTTCCCTCAGTAGCAATAAAATGCAACTTTATTCTGTGAATGTCACCACAAAAACTGCTGCCAGAGAGCACTCTCCCCACCTTGTGCTCTAAGGCTCCTGCTACTCCCCACCTAAGAGCTTCACACCTGGCAAAAAAAACTAGGAGTCTCCCAAATACAAAAACTGGCTTTTAAACATGTGTTACTTGTGCCACAGTAGTACTCAGCAGTATAAACAACAATTTTAGGAAGCCATCAGTACCTTATAGAGCTTCACCAAGGTGTTTTGATTTTAATCTTTTTTAATTGTCATGTTGAAAAAGGAAAACTATTTCAAGACTGGTGAAAGTATGGTATGGATTCACTGGAAATCTTTAGCAGCTGGCAGCAAAAATACAGAAAAACACTCGCATCAACTAATATTCTTGCTGCTTCTTGCTAAAAAACCACTTTGCTTTGTCCATCAGTATAATGACACCTCTGTCACCAAGCTATGCAACAAGACTGATTATTGTCTTTGTTTTAATGCCTTGGCTATACTACAAAAATGATCTGTTGCTGACAATGGATGTCAGCAATGGGCACAGCTGAACCCAGCTGTATGGACAAACACAAGCCTTGTTTACACAAGAACATCTTTCGGTGTGACCTGTGGTATGAATTTAAACCAACGTAATTATGTCTTTTTCCTGTTTACCCTCACCCCATTCCCTATAACTCTATTCAGATAAGAAATTATTGCTTAGGACTTCAACAGAAGACAAAATAACTGAACAGCCCACACTGTATAGGCAGCCAAATTCCCAGTCTGTTTGAACCAAGCTGCTGATGTTAAATTACACCTGGTGTAGACAAGCTAATGCAAAGGCAGGGTAATTTTTCTCCTTTAGGATTTGTTTTCAAACAGTTCAATAATCATCACATCCCACCAATGCCTGCATAAGGCTTAACTAAACATTGATGCATTGCCTTGAAATACCTAAACTAACTTAGAGCAAACAGGTTCTCCTCACCTCAGAACTAACCGTGCTTCAAATCCTAATCCTCCTTTCTATTTGAACATCAAAGCCCCACTCAGCAGAGAGGCCTCTCTCTGCTGAGCTGAATTTCACAGCCAGGAAACACATTGGTGCCCTCAGCCACAGCCAAGTGCTGAGGAACTGCTCAGACTGGTAAACAAACTAATGCCAAAAATTTTAATGAAGGGGGGAGGATAAAAACATTTGCTTTCTCTTTAAAGTCATATATTTTCATTTTTCAGCTTTTAAAATGAGTACAATCCAAGGGTGAAAAGGTAGTGGCTTTTCTGGCCTCTCTTTTTTATTTTCTTTCAAATGTTAAATTAGATGCATGCTAACTCAAGCTCAGGGCCTTGCACAGAAAATATAAAACTCAGCAGAGGCTTGAAAGCATGTCACTCAGACTCCCCAGCCCAACAGGCAATGCCATAGGTAAGAGCCATAATTGCCTACCAAGATGAAGGGCAGGAGTGCATGTCAGCGTGGCAGCATTCACAGGGCACACACCTCTCAGCCCATCTCTCCTCTGCAGGTGATACAGCCAAAAGCCTCTGGTACAAACACCTTGCACCAAGCAGGACTCAGGGGCACAAGTATTATTTAACTTGACCCTGCTCTACTCACATTATATCTGAACAAAGCTTTATATAGCATGCAGAAATAGCTCACTTCTACTTTTGGCCCTTGTGCAAACCTCTCAACAACTTAACTGAAAACAATATTAGCAAATGTGTGTGGGGAGGGGGAAATGTGAAGGGGATTAACCAGAAGTTGCACTTCTTCACCCTCTGTGACAGAAGCCCAGAAAAAAAATTTCAGAAATGTCAAAGTCAGTGTCCCAAGTTTAGCATCAAGACTTGAAAGCAAGAATTTGTCAAAAAAAGTGACATTCATCACTTGTCATTTGGAAGTGCTGGGTACAATCTGAAGTCATTACCAGAATAAGAGTATTTTTGTTCCTCCAGGAGGAAAACTGCTCTTCTTTCAGAGATCATGTACTGGTATTGATATTACGCAGGGAATGCCATTGACACTGTACCCTGGTGGTAGCCACACTGGGATGTTCACACTGTAAGGACAAGGCTTAAGATACAACTTGGAGTTAAGTGACAGTAGCAATAAGTTACTTATAATTCAGATGTGAATCTCTGTTTGGTAGAATGAGGAATATTAACATCCTTAGAACAGCCTGACTGAAAAGAATTAAGCTGTAAATATTGCAAAAGAGGTGACAGTCTCACAAACATTAAGAAATGCCCCTTTTTCTTCTTACAATTTCTGTTAATTTTTGTACAAAGACAAGCTGTTGTACTGCCAAGCACGCAGACTTGGCAATGAGCAGCCCTCCAGCACTTCCTTTCAGCATTTATCCATTTCATCATGGAACAGATCCTCATTGGAAGCAATGCTAAGCTACATGCAAAACACTAAGAGCAAATCATGCCTGGGCCAATCTGGTGGCCTTCTGTGATGCAGCAACTGCAATGGTCAACAAGGGAAGACCAGCTGATATGGCCTACCTGGACTTCTCTAAGGCCTTCGACTTAGTCCCACATAACATCCTTGTTTCAAAACTGGAGAGACATGGATTTGAAGTGTGGACTATTCAGTTGATAAGGAATTAGCTGGATGGATGCATCCAGAGAGTTGTGGTCAATGATTCTATGTCCAGTTGATGGCTGGTGGAGAGTGGTGTCCCTCAGGGTCACAGGTCTTGCGATCTGTGCTCTGATATCTTTATCAACAACATAGAGAGTGACATGAGTGCACCCTCAGAGCAAGCTTACAGATTACACGACAGAAGGAAGAGATGCCATCTAAAGGGACCTGGACAGACTTGAGAAGCAGGCCCTCATGAGGTCTAATAAGTCCAAGTGCATGGAGCTACACCTGCATCATGGCAATCCCAACAACACGTACAGACTGGGAGAAGCAGTCAATGAGAACAGCCCTGTGGAGGAGGATTTAGGGGTTCTGGTGATTGAAAAGCAGGACATGGGGCAACAGCATCCACTTGCAGCCAAGAAGGCCAACTACATCCTGGGCTGTATCAAAAGCAGCATGGCCAGCAGGTTGAGGGAGGCAATTCTCCCCCTCTACTCTGCCCTTGTGAGACCTCACCTGGAGTACTGCATCCGGGTCTGACATCCCCAACACAAGAAAGATGTGGATTTGTTAGAGCAGGTTCAGAGGAGGGCCACAAAGATAACCAGAGGTTGTCCAGGAAAGCTGTGGATGCCCCATCCCTGGAAGTGTTCAAGGTCAGCTTGGACAGGGCTTTGATCAACCTGGTCCAGTGGCACCTGCCCATGGTGGGGGTTTTGGAACTAGATGATCTTCCAACCCAAACCATTCTATGATTTACTATAGATTTCAGACTCTTTCCAGTGAGACTTCTACTAGATGTTCACTTTTCTGAGTCTCCCCAGTCCTGTGGGGAGAGGGTGGTAGGGTTCTGTTAGCTTGTGTTAATTAAGAGGTTATGCTAGGTCCTCAGTTTCTGATCTAGGTTCTCTGACACAGCAGCATCATATGGATTAATTCTACAATGAGATGAACTATTTTCATGCTATTATTTCACTAACTCAGAAAGGCCTTCTGATCCAAGTCTTTTATAATACAAATAATCACGAATATAGCTCTCCTGGCCTGGGGCCTAAAACTGGTCTCCAGCACTCAATCCCTCTTCTCCCTGGAGACCTTCATCCTTCTCCACTGACTACAGAAGATGCCTAAGGAGAGAAAATGTCCCTAAAATTAGTTTTTGCTAATAATTCCTCCCCTTTTTTATTACCTGATACACTGTGCTTGGAAAGGCTCTCAGTGTTACAGCCATTCATTTCATTCTGTTGTGACCTTATACATACTGAAGTATTGTGCAATATGTCAGTCCCTACAGCTCCCTCCCATCTCATGGGATCTGCTCATTGCAGACACTTCATTCCCCTGAGCCTCGCTAAGAGCAAAGTTATATTCCCCGCTTGCTTCTAGCCCTCCACTCCCAGAGATTACTGAAAGCATTTTGGAATCCTTCTGGATGGAACTCACCTTAAAAGGTAACATCTGCAACACCTCACTGAGCTTCTAGGCAATGCTTTCCTGTATTTATGCAAAGGCTGCACAAATTCAGCTTCAATAATATCAGAACCTGATTTAGAGGCTTCAAAAGACGTTGCTTGAATGCTATTCCAGATGTGTGGGCGATACTGAGTTTTCTGTTCTCACTCTTGGCTGCAATACTTCAATAACTATTATTAACTGAAGGCAGCAAGTCCAAAACAAGAACTATAGAGTCGCTAAATGCCAGCAAGGAAAAAGGGGAGAAAAAATAGTGAAGCTACAGTTTCCCTAGAACAGAAATGAAGCAAAAAGCTTGAAGTCACCATTACACCACTTTGGAATCAGCTGAACTATTTTGACATGTAAAACTAACAGAACTAATCAGCTGAGCCAAAACACCAAGCTTCCCTCCTGAGCCATTAAGAGAGACTACACTGAAGCACGCTCAGAAGTTCATTTTCAAAGCACCAACTAACCTCTAACAATCAAAGGCACAAAAGAATAGGCTTCACAGAGAAGAGAAAAGAAGGAACACTGTCAAGTGTTATCATCAAAAGAGAAACAAAATGGGTTACAAGTTTGCTTTACTTAATCTTCTGCTTCTACACTTCAGATGACAAGAAGCCACCCACAGCAAGAATGACCAGATATGACTGCAGAGCAAAGGTCCCAAACATTGAAGATTTCGCACACACAGAGAAAAGGAAGTCAAGTTCCGCATGGAAACCAGAGGTTTGTTTATGTTTGCATACTTGTAATCACCGCCAAAAGGAAGCTGTGGGTTTATTTTTAGGGATCTATTTTTAGAGAAAGTATTATCTGAATATTGTCATTTTATGGTATTAGAGGAAAAAATGGTTTCCTTACACTAAACTTAGAGTCATCATGTTTCCTGTAAGAAAGGATCAGTTCAAAAAAGCCCCACTGAAAAATGAGAAAATCTTTCAGGGTTCTCCTTCCTTCACTAGATGTTGAACCAGCTTTTGCAATGGGTAATGGCACTGCTTAGGCTCACAAATGTGAAGAAACCCAAATAGTTTTCCTCAAAGAAAACAAGCTTTGGTTAAAGGCTCTTTTCACAAGATGCTACTGATGCTGACAGTATGCTAAACTCATTTTTAGGTCATACTAGAATAGAGATTCATTTTCACGCCTCCAAGCACTACTGGCATAAGAAACAAACCAACTACTGCATGGTCACCTTCTCAGCAACCAGCACGTCCCTGACCTCCAACCTGTCCCAACACACACGGTAGCCCAGAATCATGATGGTACATTCAAACACAGGAGCTAAGACTGTAAAGCTAAAAGAAAGTGTCAGAAATTTCTAACTGCAACACAGCCTGTTCGTGGCACACAACCATTCTCTGTAGAAGGATCAAAGGTAACAAAGAACAGCCAAAAAGCAAAAATACTAATCTAGAAATTCAGATCACACGGAAACCAATGTAAAGTTCTTTGTCGCATTCTTCCAGAAGGTTATTCATTGATTACAAAGCTAAACAGACACCTGGAGAGGAGACAGTGCATTCAGTGACTCAAAAGTATGAACTGACAGCACTGTAACAAGTAACATCCCAAATAACTTAAACTACTTGTTTCCCTACAGTCGCCATTGGAGCTGCTTTGTGGTCAAGGCTTTGAAAAAAGATATTCCAAGCTGGTTCCAACCAGTAAGCATAAGAAAAGCCTGTCCTTAATGCCTCTAGAGATAACTGAGGTTTGGTAACAAAAAACTGCAATGATGAACTCTGTAAAGACCTTACAGCTCATTATAGTATCTAGAAACACATATGAAATAGGTCAATCACCTAGAGGGCAAGCCAAGGCAAATGTAGGGCTCATTTAAACATGAGACCAGTGGCTTGAAGCCTTCTTTACATACTCTATTTGGTAATGAAAAGCTCTGCAATATCTGTGTTCTACAATGAAGTTAGTGTGGAATTTTCTCACACAACTTATCCTGGTTGACCGTGGCTGATACCAGAAAGTCAGATGTTAACATCTGATAGTATCCAAAATAAAGACAAAGTTATATGCATGAGTGGATATGACTTATTACTTATTACCCATCACTTTAATTAATGAGCAGAATCTTCCATGCTAAAGGAAAAAGCAGTCCTACAGCTGATTATCTTTCCATAGCTCCAAGGCGAATGAAGCACAACTGAAAAGCAGGTACATCTTTAGTGGTAATGTTCAATTATTGTTCACTGCATTTCCTCAGGACCTTTCCTGTGAAACGTATGCACAAGTTGATCATCTTGTTCTCCTATTTTAGAAATCTATTTGCTGAACTGCAGTCAAGTTCAGGAATTAACTTTCAAATTCTACAGATTTTTTTTACATAAATGTGGCCTGTAACACCAAGCGTGTGCTCAGAACCCAAATCTTTTTTCCTCACCAGAAATAGAAATCCTATTACTAGAGTCATAGATCAGCTTTCTCCTCTTTACTTGGTTCATACTCACCTTTTACAACAGTCTCTGAACACAATTGTCAAATTTGTACTGAAAAAAATCACTAGAAGACTGAGACAGATGGTCAGAACTAGATGACTGATGAGAAAGAAAAAGCTAATTTTGCACTGCTGCTTCAGGTAGGTCTCTACACAAGTTAAGGAAAGATGGAGAGACTGCAGCTACAGAGGCTCTTGCATTACTTACTTGTATAGTCTAAACTAAATTCAAATCTGATCCTTTTTTCTGCTAGCTTCACAGTTCAAAAAAATGTACGAAGAGAGCATTCTGCACTGACATGAAAGGAATATGGCCAATGTGGCAGCATGCCCTTCTCCCTTGAATTTGCTACTCTTGCTATTTTTAGCATTACTTAAACATAATGTACACTGACATCATAATTTAATCTCTCCTTTTTCACAGCAGGTGAGGGTTGTCTGGAACACCACACACACTTCCACTGCAGACTTGAAGACAAAAGTGACTGAAACAGAGAAGGGAAAAAACAAAGGCACACAGGAGAAAACTCTTTAGTTTGACAGGTTTTAAATCAAGGACCTCTATTTGGTCATTCATTGTATTTTAAACAGGAGGGATCTTTTGTGTATAGGCACCTAAGCCCCACCCAACAACTTACTCCCCACCAAACATGCTGTTACTATAGCCACGGCTGTCCAGCTCTGCCTGGGAAGCAGTCGATGGTGCACAGACACAAAGGGCTGTGTGCCTGTACATCTCTACCTACCCACATGTATGGTGCAGCCATGCACAGGTAGCTTACGTGAGGCAACCAAGCATTATTTACAGCCCTGGTCTCTCATCACATCTCTTCCTCTACCTGCCCCACTGAAACGGGCACTAAAGCAGGAAATAATTGTCGCATGAAGCTGCCAACAGGCTTCCTGCTCTCCTACAGCTGAGAGGGGAAGTCTGCAGGGTCAGATAACCTGTCTTGGCATGCCCACTGGATCACATTATTTCCAAGAAAATAAAATTCTGTAATATGTCCCAGCTTGCGCTCTGCAGTACTGAATTTCTGAGGCAGACGTTGACATCCCATTTTAACAGTATGCCTTGGAACGTGGAGGATGGCAGCCGAGCCATCTATATCATGAGTCGTGTCGTAGCCAACACTTACAACAACAGCAATTTCACATATTGAAAAATGTTTAGGTTTAGCTGTTAGAAGTGTCAAACAGCAGGAGCTTGCCACCAATTCCCAAAAATAAGCCTCACGACAGGAAGTTCTACCACTCCATAACACCTTACACATAAAACCTCTCTCTCTTCTACATTAAGGGTGTAGCTTTTTAGCTTTCAGAAGTGGCAAATGAGGAAAGCCCTCATCATGTCTTCCCCACTGTTAACTGCACAATTTTTGCCCTGCCCTTCTGCATTTGACATTCAAGTAGTAAATAGTGGCAGATTTGCTCTGCAAGTAATTGTGCCGGTTCCAGATCCACCAGGATGACTTTATGCAGACAAAATTCTTTAAAGCCATGAAGATGTTCCTTTCTTCCCCCTCTGCTCCCCCTCCCAGTTGCATAAGCTTATTTTTCAACATTTGGCAACAGAACGAATGCATTAGATCACAAAGGACCAAATCTGTTGTTGTTGTTTTCCTTTGGAGCTTCCTTAATTAGGACTCCAGCATTTGGAAAGTAAAAGGCAAGAAATGCACTGTGGTATAGAACTATCAATATTAACGAACAAGACATTTCCAGCTTTTAAAAATATTCTGTTTGAGGCTAAATCAGCATATCTAAAAGTGACCTATTTGGAATAAGTATGTCACTAAGTTCGATATTTAGGTCAGTATTTGTGCAGTAATTCCAGTCCGTCCTGAAAACAGGAGTTCTATTCACCTCAGGACACACATATATAGAAAAACTGATCCTAAACACCTATTCAAAAATCTCTTCGAAAAATTTACTGGGGCAGAGCATGAGAGCTGTCTTGGCTATGATGGATTTCACTGTTAGAATGAATCTGATTATACAGGAGCAATGCTCATTTTTAATTAAATTGAACCCAAGCCTCTGCAAACACGAATTCAAATGTTCTCTAGCATACACGTATTTATTGCAGGAGTGATGTGTTAGGATTTGTCTCATTCTGAAACACCACTAAAAAGTCAACATTGTCAATATTCTGTGGGGAGAAAGACTGCAGAGCAAGCATTCTTTGCAAAGTCTCCTTCCAACATTAAGCTTGTTATTTAAAAGTTAAAGCAACATCATCTTGTAGCTCTTTGGAAGTATACAGAAGATAGAAATGAAAATATTTTTATAGTTAAAAACTGAATCGAGCAATTTTAATGAGGTATTTTACCAGGGATTTCCTTCTGCATTAAAATCTATAATTAAAGCTTTCATTACACTTGTAAGTATCAGAACTTCTCAGCTTTCAGCAGCACACATTGGGAGCATGGCTGACTGCAGAAAAGCTACCATCGAATAAAACACAAATGTCACTTCCAAAGCAAATGCCATTAAACAACAACTATATTTAAAACAGTCTTAAATATTATTCAGAACAACTCACAAAGGGCAAGTACCATATATAACACCAGGATTAAAGAATTGGAAAGTGCCATGCGACCTAGCCCATAACAAGCAACTAGAAGCCCAAGAGTTTGAGCCATATCTCCCTAAATTTGTTTACCTTTAGACATGCAGTGCTCTATACGGTATTTTCTTGGTTAGAAAGAATATTTCAACACCTTTGAACTTGAGTAGTTTCCAATCCCCTGAAGCAGAAGACCTCATATAAATGTTGGGGTTTTTCTCTCTGTGTGAGAATGCTAGCTTGCCTGAACTACAGAGCTGAAGATTAAACGTTTTCTCATTTATTTATACGTGTAAATCAGGGATGTTGCACCTTGCAATTAAGCACTTGGACACAAACAGTATCAGCTGGAGGAAATTTGAGTTCCTTTTGCATTATTACTACTTTCCCTGTTTCTGTTCTTCAGAAACAGTGCTACCGTGCAGCACTTCCCACACGACTAGCTTGCATACAATCATGTTTGTCTCTGTTTTTCAGTCTAAGGATAGACACTCCAAACATCAAAAAAGCAGCTTGAAGTGGCAAAGTGCTGTTTCAAAATCCATGAATGCAGAATGCCAAGTCTCAGGTTTGGGGGCTGGGAGGTGGAGAGCTGGGGAAAAACACATTTTTCCCCTCGAAGAATGTTTTACCAACTAAAAGAATAGCACAGTGAGTTTCTTCAATTTTGACAGTCTGAAAAGACACTTGAAACTATGTATTTTCTTTCTACTCTTACATAAGAAAAATGGGAGGTTATCATGAGTGCATGGGGATATGTTGTCATGCTGGCTATCGTCCCGATGCTGTTAGTCACTTGGGTGAACCAGAGAGAAAGAGAGAAGCACAGCATGGCACAGAACAAGCTTACGCTGCCAGTAATTCAGAGGGGCTTTCTGGCCATTTATCTCTACTTCTGAAGTTCATTGTTTTCCACTGTTTTTCTCACTCATTAGATTTGTCTTTCATTTATCTGATGTCAAAGCCTCTGGAGATGAAAGGGCACTACTGTCCCAGAGAGAGCCACAAAGCAGCAAGAACTCAAAAACCTGACAGATCGTGCCTCACCGTCTCATAAAACATGCCCTGGGGACTTTTACTTTGAGGCTTAACAGACCTAAGCAAATATAGCTTCCTTAAAAAGAATTTAAAAACTTGCTAGAAAAAAAACCAAAACGACAGTTTAAATGATGCATGTGTTGGGAGGTGCAACAGTTACTGCTCAGAGAAAGTTTGACATCTGATCAAACCTCTTGAAAAAGTCCACAACCTAGGCTGCATCATTGCAATAGGCTGGGTAATACATTATTGCAACCTAAAAAGACAAAACAGATCTAGTGTGACAAAGATCTATAAGCACTACTATGGAAAACTAAGTTGCTTTAACATAGAAAATAGCATGGGCAGTCCTACCAAATATAAAACTAATGAACAATTTAGGCCCAACTAGAAAACCAAAGAGGGAACACTGATAGCAAAAGAACTCACATGGTAATAAAAAAAGCAAATATAATGGCAAATTACTTTGAGGAGAATTTATCAAAAAAGTGGCAGAGATTAGGAGACAAAACAGGTAATTGCAAAAACAACCTTCCAACACAAAATGGAACTGAAGAGTCAAATGAAATAATGCAGGCCCTAAATTCCCATAAGAAATTGTGCTTCAAGCACAGTTAAAATTTGCTTTACAAAGGTTTTAGTTACTAACTTATTTTTTCCCTGACATAAAGTGATTGCTTATTAAAAAAACAAAAATCGAACAGTTGCAAAACTAAAGAGATTCAGCAACATTTCCAACCAGGGGAAAAAAAAATATCCTTAATTCCAGCAATTTAATATTTAGGTTCTGTGTAAGGAATGAACTGAAAAACATCTGACACTATTTTAGATTTTAATCACACTGAAATAAAGCTTTTTAAATTGAAATTTTGACAGTTATATTTGTCATCCTTTTTGTTCTAATGATCTCACTACATCCATCCAGCTGGATCAAGACTAGAAAAGGGAGAAAGTTCAGCACAGCACTTTGCTTATACAACCATAGCAGAAAGAAATCTCAGTGTAAATTACATGCAGAAAAATTTGTCTCCCTGTTGCCTGTTAGCAAGAGCTCTCAAATTGAATGTTTTTATGCAACACTAACAGCAGCAGTAGCAGTTCATGATGGTCTATCCAGAAGAGAGACTGTATCACTGCATGGAGAAGACTGAACTGGAGGAAATGCTATGAACATCCCATTTGGGCAGGAGTTAGGACTATTCTCACCTTTGATGCTTGTCGCAGCCATCGCAGATATTCAGTGAAGTTATCGAAACAAATGTAGTAGGTCTGGCTTTGAGGTCCAGAGGAGCTAAATGCTAAACAGTGCTGGTGCTTCTTCACTTCTTCCACCTACAGGAGAGACACAAAACTCTTAGCCGAAAAGAGCCAACAGCCTCTTTGCAGAACTCCTCAGGGCAAAGTTAAAATGTGCCCAAGAGGAGCTCAACAAGTAGAGTTGGGCTAATCATTTCAAACACTCAAGCTGGATCTTGGCTTTCAAATATTCCTAAAATCTGCACAAGCAAGGAATGAGAACAGAAGGATAACAGAATTAATGGAGAAAACCACCAAGAACTTCAACATTTTAACAGAGACTTAGCACCATAAAAGGTCTACCAGTGAAACACATTTAAGGCTGCTTTTATGCAACCTAAAAAATACAATTTATACTCCTGGTTATTAAAAACACGTTTAACCAAATGCTTCTCTTACAGACCAATTAAATTCTTTGGCATTTCTCAACTTGCTAAAAAACACCCAGAATACATCATTCTGCTACCATACATGAGAAGTCCCACACAACTTATGGTCTCGATGTCTCAGCACAGCATTCTGGAAAGCCTTTGCAAACCAGGAAGTGCAGAGTATTTATGGGGTTGAGGAAGAATATTTTTTGAGCAATAATTTAAAAAACACTTAGTTCTGTGCCAAGTATCCTCCTCCCAAGCTTTGTCAGCAGAAGCTCTCGGTACATTTTTCTCAGCTTGGTTATCCTTTTGTTTTAAAATTTGTTGTCAACTTTCTGCTTAACACAGTCTGCATGTTTTACATCACATAAGGCATTTATGTTCAAAAACAACTTAGAAATTCCATGTTAAGCAATTTAAAAAGGTACACAATCTTTTATCTTTTTTAATTAAACTATACACATTTTTCACCTCAAAAAGAAGGATGATGAGAACCTGAATTCTTTCCTGTCCAGCATCCTACAGCCTGGAATACAATTCACTGTCAAGAGCTCACAGACTGTTGCTAAAAGAGGACCATATCTCTACTTCATAATCTCCAGGGAAGAGTTGGAGAAGCATATGAAGAATCATGAAAGGAGACAGGAAAAACAGCTCCTAGAAGGCAGCACTTCTTTTCACACTGCTAGTATAGAATACTAATGAATTAACTGTAGTCTGCATATCTAATACTGTGACACTTGTTTTTCAGCCAATAGCCCTAAGAATCCAACTTGTCAGTATGTAAGTAAAGGAGGATTACTTCAGGTGTAAATTCCTCCTCAAGCTGATGATTCTCTTCCCATTACCTTGGCTAAACAGGCCAATAATAGTGTGCTGAAACACTATTTAGGTCAAAACAGCAATATTGTAATCTTACTGTCTTCACTAAAGTTTCACAGCATCACAGCATGGTTAAAGTGGGAAGGGACCTCCAGAGGTCATCTGATTCAACCCCTTGCTCAAGCAGGGTCACCTACAGCTATAGTTGCCCAGGACTATGTCCAGATGGTTTTTAAATATATCCAAGGATGCAGACTCCATCACCCCTCTGGGTAACCCATGCCATTGCTTGGTCACTGTCACATTACCTTGTGCTGGGTTTCAGATGTAATTGATCAGAACAAAGTCCAGTTTCAGCTTTTCACAAGTAAAAATATTTGTTGCCATTAGCTCACAATGGCCCACTACTCTCACAATGCTTAAGCACTCAAATCTCTCCCAATTTTCCAAATTAGCCCATGCCCTTACCGGTCCATTTTCAGACCTTTAGAGTAACCCATCATGGATGAAACCTGGATGAGGAGGCATGGCACAGTTCATACACAAAAGAGCTGCATGTATCCCTTGTCTGTGTACTACTGCACATGTAAAACACTTAACACTGCACACAAGAGAAAGAAACTGATTATGAATCCATTGCTTTTCTTTATTGTTTTAATTCAAATATTCTAAATTGTTAAATATGACTGACCATAATCACAAGTCATTTATGTATTTTGAAAACCCCATTTGCAGAAAGAAGCATCTGGGAAGTCAGAATCATCATAATTGAATGCAATCTTCTCTGCATAGAGAGACAAGGGTTAACCAAGCAAATACAGGAAACAAAATATCTTACTTTTCCACCAATTAAAGGGAGGACATGCATCTTTCCAGTCTGGCTTTCTTTTACTGATGAGACAATTAGGCATGTTCCACAAAGGATAGCTTGGCGTCTTGTCCATCTGTTGACTGGCAAATGTATTTTCCCTTTTCGAACATTGTACATTCCTGAGAGCTGAATCCGTTCGGAGCTGCCAATGCTGTGGGGCTTTCCTGAAATAGAAACAAAAGCATCCACTTAATCACAGAAAATCTTTGTCTCTTTTGCTCAAGTCATCCTCAGACTTTATCAGCAAATTTTGAAGCTACAGATCGCAGCGTGACAAATGAAACACAGCTTCAGAACCATGCAAGCAGGTAATTTAATATTAGCTTCAGTACAGACTTTTTTCATAGGTAAAGGTATATGACAGGTTGGTATCAGGAAGAGCAGACCAGGTTACATAATATGCAACAGTCACAGAAGTACCAATTAATGGTACCAGTCTTCTCTATAGAACTTGGAAATTCAATGTTCATCCTCAGCACTAAGTAATTGGTTACTGTTCACACTGCCTGTTTGCTAAATGCAGAAGGGGGTGAATGTACTTCACGGTGACCTGCATCTCTGCACTGCCATAGCTCTTCTGGCTGTCCTTCATGTCATGGTTTGAATAGCTCCAACAGCTTTCCAAAGAATACAGTTCTTGCTTTCCCCAGCCCACCCTGCTGGGGCATCCAAACTCCACAGCAGAGGCAGCACACTCAGCCACAATGTAAGCAGATGCAACCTAGATGAAACCCCTCACAGGCCCTGCTTTGAGTCTGAGTAGAGCTTCTGAAAGAGTGAAGTTCTTTTGTCTGTATTACAATGAATTCACAATAATTCAGATTATTAGCATAGCTACCAATTAGACCAAATCTATTTATGATATTAAATGTCTCAGACTCTACTAATCTAATCTATTGATAAGATCCTACTCTACAGAAACCATCAAGAGCAATGGCAACACAACGAAACATCTCTCATCTCTGCTCTTAATAGGACCACGTTTTTTAAGGATATAAAAGGGAAGAAGCACAATTTACTCATTTTAATCTGAGGTATTTATCTAAATTAAGTTGCTCTATCAAACCCTACACAGTCCAGTTCAGATCTGAGTTATCTACATATACGAAGACGTCTACAAACAGAGACAAGAGCTAATCATGTTGAAGGTAAACCAGTTCAAATTTATGTAAGAATACCAGTGTTGGTGAAACTTTAGGAGGGAGCTCCCCTGGATTAAGGAACCAAAGGCTATGTTAATTCCAAGCAGCTTCCCCATCACAATACAAGATAAATCACTCCTTTTCCTACAGTAATGTTTACCAACATTAAGGTAATACAAGGACTTAATAATTAGTTATGACTTCAGAAATGCAGAGAGTTGATCCTGTCTAACCCATATATTCAGACCAGTGCCAGCTGAACTCCAGCAATGAGAAGTGCTGCACACTATTCCTCCAACTTGCTCTTACTCCTGCTTGTATGACTGCTTATTTGTCTCAATGAGTCTGCTCTTGCCTTCAAGTTATCTCCAGAAAGATAGAAGACACCTACCACATGCCCTACCCACTGCTATTCTCTCACCCCCGCCTACCCCATACCAATTCTTGTCCTTATCTTTAAACGCAGCTTTCTTGAATCTTCCTGCCAATTTAATGAGCCAACACTTGGCTTAGTTACCCTCAAGCCTTGCTCTGCTCTAATAAACACCAGCATTTAGGCTACCACTGTCTGCCAGTTTGGATCTGCAGGAACATTGCAGTTGCTTGAAGCTGAAAGACCGAAACTTTAATGCCCACAGGGTATCAGCATCAAATACAAAAATAGGTGCTCCAAGAAAGCTGTAATTTCCCTGCCAGGCAAATTCAAATCCAACCACAGAAGCTGTGGATAAACTCCTTGCCCAACAGAACAGAGGAAACCAGGGGACACCCATTCTGTGCAAAGCTACAAGACAACTGAGAGAACACAAGCGAGTAAATTAGAGCAATTCAGCCTTAACAAACACAAAAGCTGAAACAAACTTTGTATTTGAAATATGAAACATTTAGTTGCTAATGGAACCGGTAATTTACCTAGCTTATGCAGAGCACTGATTAAATAATTAATCATACACAGAAACAATACAATCTCTGTAATGGAGTAAAAAGTGCCTGGTAAACAGAACAGTTGTATACGGAAGAGTTGTCAGAGGTGTGAGCAGTTTCATCTCAAAAATTACGTTTTACGCTCATTTTCCAGGGTCTGTTTCTGACTCTGTGCTCTCTAACTTCACTGGAAAAGCACAACACATTGCTGGTCGAACCCCCTAGGATGGCAATGCACAACCTCAATCCCTTGGGAAGACAAGCTCATTTAGTATTTCAATATAGTTGAATGCAGCTTTGCCCATTCAGAAACAAAGGGCATAATTTGCACTGAGTATGGGCAGACTTGTGTCCTGGAAAACACCAAACCTCAGAAATTCTTCAGGATTATGGTATATAACAAAGAGTACACGCTCTGGCCACAGTGCTGCAGCCAAGAGGCTTGGTATGAAACACAAAAGCATTCCAGAGCAATCAAGAAGTAACACTACCCGGCCTAGCATAGTGGTAAAACGACTACCACACTGGGTGCTCACACTTCTTGAAAAAAGTTACAGGGAAAATAAATTCAGAAGCCTGAGAAACCTGCTTTCTAGGACCAGACTCCTTTGGACTAGGTACATGAAGTTAAGCACAGCTACACCTGTAAAACTATTCAGAAGTCTCTAAAAGGCAGTACTTAAAATTTCATATAAATTCATAGAGGCTGTTAAGTCACCAGCCACAATAACAATTAGTATCCTCAGTAAAGGTTTACTAGAAAAGCCAAAACAGAACTATCACTAGAAGTATTCAAGCTAGAAATGAACAGTATTTTCTCGCAAAGTTTGTAGGTGATTGGAAAATTACTGGGATAAGAACCTTCAGTTCTACCTAAAAATATCAAAAAGAAATGAAACAGCCCCTTTAAACTCAAAGGAACCTTTCAAAGGATTTAAGATGCTTTTTCTAAGCAAGTACCACCCCTTGCTAAGTGAAAGCCATAAGGTTCTTGATGAGAACATACAGAAATAAAACACTGGGCCTATTTCATTAAAGCAAATGGTTTCTCTCTTCCTATTCTTGTCTACTTCACTACATAACCAACCATCTGGTTGGACCAGATGATCTTTCAAGGTCCCTTCCAACCTGGGCTCTTCCATGATTCTATAGCTCGAAAAGCCCATGTTTCATATTGGATCACATGTTGTTGCCTGAGATGCAATCTGCTCACATAGTTAGTTTTCTTCCTTGCTAAAGGGTTGTAATCATTGATATTTGATAGTATCACAGTGTTCTATTATCATGTAAGGGGGAAGAAAAAGCCAAAAGCCACTGGCTTATTTTGATTTTAAGCAGAGGTTATTCAAGGACATACTAAACTAGTTGTGGAACCAGATTCCTAAATCTACAGAAGTTTTGCAGGTAACTGAGCAAAAGCTGTTTAAAAAGCAGCTGCTTTGCCTACTGAAAAATAAGCTTGGACAGACTGCAGCTTTAAAGAGCTCAGATATTTGCTGCCAGGAGAGCATAAAGGAAGGAAAGGTTTAACTGACAGCGAGCTCTGCCACAG
>NW_008689849.1:18108-28128 GCF_000695815.1 Acanthisitta chloris | reverse complement strand
AAAGAGTGCGAAGCGATCTAAGGCTGCCTGTTCCTCACTTCAGGGAGGGAAGCAGCAGGTGGCAGAGTCTCCTGCAAGAGGGCTCATCCCTGACAGACTGGGGAGCAGAGGACAAGGGAAGGCCTCAGAACTGCACCTGCCTTTTCAATGACCTGAAAAATAATCAAATGAGAAGGCAAATGGCCTTTTTCTTCCAAGTGTACAGGAGAGATGGGAGGCAATTTCGTCTACACCAGAATGCCTTTAGGCTACAAATCAAACACTACAAATTATGGCAGAACTACAGCATCACCAGCAAAGATGAGTTGTTTTTGAGGTAACCTGCCAGTGCCAGTGGAAGCACTGTTTTCAGTAAAAGCATCAGCAGTTCTGAAATTATGTTCCTCAATCTGCCTCACAGACCACATGTTCAAGAATTAGAAGGCTGCATTCAGATTTTTCTTCAGTTTTAACTAACTCTGAAGGGAGCAGAAGAGTTTTCACAGGGGCCTGTGATATTACACCAAAGCCAACAATCATGCAGATAAAATGGTAATGATGATCCTTTGTGACTTGAAACAAATTTGAATCCTGCCAAAAACTTTTAATGTAATTATTGTTGCACTGATCACAGTGGAGGCAAATACGCCAGAACATCTAGAAGAGCCACATACCAGAAAATGCTTTTCAAATTCTCAGCCCAACCAGAGCAGTTTGAGCATTTTAGCAAGGAACCGTAAAAAGATTATTTTTCATTCCTGTCAGGTCTCCAAGACTACAGCAACTCCTAAACACCCCCACAACAGGACTTTTGTTCTGCACAAGGCATTAGAGGAGATGCCTCAAGGAATTATGAGCAGACCACTCATTTGGCTATCTTGATATTTATGGTTGAATTCCTCTCAGTTTTAGCTTGTCACAGAGAAACTAGTGGTATTCACAATAAGGACAAAGGAAAAGCAAGGAATTTGACTGAAACAGCAGGACTGTCATCGGAACCACAAAACCTACCCTGCTTCATAGGAAGCATCAATGGGACACCAGTGATTTCTCCATGGTGTCAAAGAACTAAGACATCACCACGAGCAGCCTGAGGAAGCTCCGGGTACACAACATACTGACACCCGACCTAGTGCAAAGACTTCAAACCTTATTAAATAAATACCCACAGCCACTTGGCTTTGGATTCTGGAGTAAAGCTCTTTATCCCAGCGATGCAAGGCATATGGAATACATTACCATCAGAAGTTATAAAATACCAGCTCATTATGGGACATAAAAGTACTTGGGGAGGAAAAAAAAACCAAACTCTCTGCAGCTATATGGCTGATTAAGTTGCAAGCACTTATTATTCCCCCCTGTCTGAAAAGTACAGCCAATAAAGTCTGCCTCTAAAGAACGATTTAAGGCATTACCGAAGTAAGAAAGAGCAGGGGAAAGTG
The DNA here is from genome assembly GCF_000695815.1 of Acanthisitta chloris. NCBI lineage: Eukaryota > Metazoa > Chordata > Aves > Passeriformes > Acanthisittidae > Acanthisitta > Acanthisitta chloris. Next base: position 26,707 of record NW_008689849.1, on the reverse strand, counting down.
TTGACGTAAGAAACGCGTTCACTTCTGTGCAGCAGGTCTTATTTTTATTACTAATATTGGTCTGATGGAATAAAAACTAAAAATTCCTCATGACCTGCATGGTGCAGGCAGCCTGGCCAGCTGGAGAGACTGCCTGCCCTGAGCCGTCTCGGATATTCACCAGTGGGAAGAGAGGCTTAAGTTATTATTCAGTAGGAGTAGTATCTAAGTTTGAGAGTTTTCAGAAATGACTGAATGACTCCAAGTGCCTAATTTAGGGATGTACTTTTCCTGCTACAGCTGGGCAGCTACAGAGGTCATCATCCTCATCTGCACACTGTTGGGCCCCTGGCCTGAGGCCAGCATTGCATCAGCCCTACTGCATCAGCTGCTCTTTGCAAGCTGTCCCCAAGCCCTTTCAGACAAAACAGGCTGCTTTAATTTCTTGCTTCTCTTTTTGACTGAGAGGCCTTAGGGACAGCTCATGGTGAGTAGTTCAGCATGGAGAGCAGAGGCATGGCACGTAGGGGCCAGAGCTATGACACGGGGGCTGCTGGTGGAGAGAATATGTAATTAAATCCACCCACAGCTTTCAGCAAGTCATGTCAGAGATAGGATATTTCACACGCTAGCATTCTGTGAACATCAAATCTTGCATGTATTGGGGAAAAAGAACACCCAAACCCCACCATTCATTTTTGAAGACTTTCATCTGAATCCACTTGGGAAAGCTGTATGATTTCCTAGCTGGTCAGGGGGAGACAGCAGGGTGGGTGGCAGCCTCTCAGTTCACGCGTGGAGCACCATCCCTACCACCCCCCTGAATGGAAATCAGGAACACCTCACGCCCACCTTGCCTGTGATCCTGCAAATTGAGGCTCAGCACTGGTCGTGCCTAAATATGCAAAGAGGTCTCAATTAGCTCAAAACACTGCAAGCCCTTAAGTGTCTTTGCCCACCTTTTTGGAAACTGCCACAATAGCTGTTGCTGAACTCTTACTGCCAGATATTCTGCAGATTTCTACTTTTGCACAAGCCCTTTCATTAAATACAGATGGAAGCTACTGACTGCAACTTCTTTGAAGCTTTTCAGTCATGTAAGGCTGCTTCCCCTTTCACTCTGTCAAACTAAGGACAGCAGTGATGACTTCAGGCAAGGCCCAGCGCAATGAGATGTATAAAAATAAAGCAGCAAGTTGGATTTAAAAAAAGAGGGCAGCACAGGAAGCAAAAAAGCAAAAGTAAAACCTCTGAAACTATTATACTGCCCTCATTTTTATTTGAAAATTGTGAAGAAAACCTACTTACAGTTACATGCTTATTAGAAGCATTTTCCCTTGTGAAGGTCTACACTGTCATAATTTAAGAACAAAGACACAGAATTAGCAGGTTTTATATTTAACTAAGACCAAGGATTCACCTCAGTCTCTGCCAGCAACAGAGAATGCTTTTGCAAAAGTGATAGACCAAGTGTATATCTCTCCCAAAGTTACACCTGGCAAACCATTTCAAAATCAGCAGTTGAATTTCTGCAGTAAAATCTACTTAGACTCCCAAAGATTCTTGTAAGATTTAACACAAGGCTGCCAATTGATTCTGTACTGCTCTGTGGAAGAGGGACTTGGTCACTCTTATGCCGTTCTTAAAGGCATGCAATTATTAGCATAGTTACATCCTCATCATACTCATTTTGCTGCACTCTGTATTATATGGCGGCTGGAGTAACCTCTGAAGTAGTTAAGCTCCTTGTAAGAATTAGCAGTTCGAGCTCTACTACTTGAATGCTGTTACCGTTTCACCTGAAAAACAAAAGCAGACCCCAAATGTTGGATTTTACTGAACTACGAAAAGAAATGTCCACTATGAGTCAAAACTGGCAGAGTAAAGACAGACAAGTCTTTAGCCTTTGTGAAACATGTTCCTACTTTACATGAAGATCATCCTTAAAAACAAGCATTATTGCTATATGACGTGATACAATAACATATAATTACTAGTTTTATAGCAATAACCCTGCCTTCCATGTAGAATAAACCCTCACTGGAGGAAAGGTTTGCATGCATTTCATAATCCAGAAAATATCTCTCTTTCTTCACTGAGACAGAGTTCAGTGTTTGTTCACTTGATCATTTCCTGTATCTTCTTGTCACAAGACTCTCCATGTCCACACAGGAGCTCTAAAACAAACATGGTATCAACACTCCGAAGGGTATCATAGGTGAAACGTAACAAAAATTACTTTACTGAAAAGGTTTTCTATAAAGCGTTGTACATATCAGTGGAAAATGGCTGCAATAGTTTTACTGTCAAAAACTAAACCTGCAATAAGCAAAAGCTGCTGAAAAAAACCCTAACAGTGATTCAGCAGAATTCAAAGAGTCATTGTTAACCAGCGCAACAACTGCTCTAGGATATCTTAATAAAGGCAACAGGCTAACACAAGATATGTAGTGATGCACAGGATGCCATTTGTAATTAAAAGCAAGCCAGCCAGTGGAAATTCATCTGGATTAGTATATAGAGGCAGCAAACCCAAAGCCTTGAAATATAATTGTTCTGACTGTAACAAGTGAACTCCAGTTCAAGTTGCTCCAATGTATTTTGACAGATTTTACAGTTCAGCTTGTACAAGCTAAACCCTGTCAACATAGCCTCACCCCCAACAAACTGAAAACATACCTGTCCTGAAACTCTTCATCCTATGTCTCCCTACAGACTTCTCCTGCTGCTGAAACACAGGTCCTTCACATTCAAACTCTCAGACCAATGCATTCCCATACACTTCACTTGTCTGTAGGAAATCCAAGCAAGTTACAGGCAGGCAGATTTGTTTACTTCAGCAAAACAATGAGGCTCTCAAGGCACCCTTGATGTCCCAACTTCTGTTTGCATTAAACATACAACGGGGTGCAGGCTGAATTCTCTTCTTATATTCGAATACTGAATTTTGAAGGAAGTTCATAAAGGAGACCTCCTGCTCTTCAGTAGCAAAACTCAATATCAACTCCTTTGGGAAAGCACCATATGCCATCTCTACGAGGAGAAATAACTGAGATATCCTGAAAATGAACCACCAAGAAAAAGTGTCATCTTCTTCCTGTGCTTTAATAAAGTTGCAAGAAGCTGCAGTATTGATCTACAGGCTACCAGGAAGTATTATTTAAAACAACTTTACAATCTCGAACTCAGGGTTCATTTAAGGAAGCTACTGAATAAGTTCTTCAGTGATGTTGTCTACCAAGTATTTTTGCTCAAAGTAAATGTGAAACAGTAGCAGTATTAGACTGGGAAGATTTGTGCTAGTATCTGAACAAATTCCTTACATGTATTTCTCTAAAACACACTTGAAATGTGTTCAGTAACACATTTCAAATTATCCCTTATTAAGATGGCCCCAGGGAACTACACTTTCTGAACAGTTTTGCAATTCTATGCACTGATATTAAAGAGGTGAAAATCTAGTAGATGGGGCCAAAAAAACTAAGCCTTACAAAACTGGCAATAGTAACATGACTTCGATGACAGCATGTACAGGTTCTGTAGGATGTGACCCAATAAATGCTCAACTGATCTTTCCCCTTTCTCCTGAATTCAGCCCCCATAAAAGCACAGCTGAACAGAATGCTGGAAATGCACACTTATTTTTCTGAAGTCATGTAAAATTGAATTCTACTTGTTATACTCCAAATGTACAATAAAGCCACAAGCAAAGTAAAATCCCAGGCATCCCAAAGGATACTTACTCTGTCTAAAGCAATTGCTGTATTGGCAAAAGCTCTGAGCTAACCAACTGTTTTAGGCAAAACTGAAGTCTTGATAGAATTGAAGAGCAAAATTACACTGATGACTCCACTGAAGTTAACAGTGGCTTTCAGGTTTTATCAGTGTAAGATGTTCAACATGAGGCATGGCAATGTAAGCTCAAAATAACTACTTGAATGCATACTCCTCTCAGAAGGAACAATGACAGCCCCTGGCAGAAGTTCATCTGTATGTCTTAGTACTACAGCAGAAAAATAGAAATCCATGCTCCTTACCAGCAGAAGTTGAGCAAATCCCCACACACCCCTGCATGTACCTGCCTTGCCCTGAGGATGGATGATGTGGGTAATCAAACGTTCTAAAAAAGCTACAGAGGAACACATACGCACACTAGATCAATAATTGTTTCATATGAACTCCAAATGTAACACAAATGTCATTTTTCAATGTATCCTAGATGAAAATTCCACCAACCACAAGATGATCAAACTATTTTTGTGTTAAATTTATTCAAGTACAATGATTTTCTCCTTGCTCTTTCATCAGAAGAAAAAAAGTCAGGTATTCTATGTATCTAAAAGCATGCAGTAATCTAAATCCTTGGTAAAGTAAAGCATTTTAAGTATGACACTTCCCTCAACAGACTACTGTACCAGCACTACTGTATAGAACAAAATCTAAACTCAAGATTTATCATAGGACCCAGCTGGTAAGCAGCTTGCATCTAAACAATTATTCTGCACAGTATTGCAAGGCTATTACTAGCACATCTCAGTTAGGTCTAGTTTGAAAAAAATCACAAATAATTGTGATATTGAACAATACTGGAAGATGTATAAGCTGTCCAGTCAAGCCCCTCCAAAGTTTCTCCCTGCAAAGAGAAGACCAGAATACTGGATGTGGAATTGTCAGTACCTACAATCAAAAGCCACAATACCTAAAAAAATTAAAAAATAAATATGAACTAGTAGGTAAAAACTGAGTAACTGCATTAAGTTGCACAAAGAGAGAAAAATACAAAAGCCAGAAGAAATAGGACAAGCAATTAGTCAGAGAATTATCTGTCATTTAAAATGCAGCTGCATTAACATAAGATTTCTGAGCTATGGCTAGAAGGAATTCTGCCTGAGTCATGTCCCTGTAAGCCAATCTTACTCCATCATATCAGCCAGAGTGTTCACAACTTGCCAGATAGCTTAGGTCATACGCTTTACATCTATACCTTGGCTGCTTTCCCCATGTACCAGTAGTCAATATTTGTGTGTGGATGTGATTTTATGTAGCATGTTCATACAAACCTTTTTTTTTTCAAAATATCTAGTCAGAGCAATAACCTTTTTGGTTTGCAGCTCTGAGTTCAGTAAGTGGCACAGAATGCACATTCAGCTGCAAGTGAGAGCTGCACTAAGCCAGGAGGACTCTCTACAGTTGCCTCTTTCCCCCTCTCTCCTACAACTCTGCAGTTAGAGATCATTCCTAACACCACCTGTAACAGCCCTTCTTCACTTCTCTCTTATCAGCAAGAGCAGCTTCAAAGAATCACACAGAAGCCTGGATGATGAAAAAGGAGGGACAGGATCTGCAGATACTGTTGGAAAGCTTCACTAGACTGATTTCTGCCTGCTTATAGCCAGCCACCTTGGTTTCTTGCTGAAGCACACAGACCCTTTGATTCACTCTAAATCAACTTCTATCACTCAAGTATTTGCTTTTTTAAAATTTACATGACAAAGGTTGGCTTATGTTGACATACATTAAACATATATGACATCAGTAAAAGGAAACTTGTATCAAAATTCTGTACTTCAGACTGCATTCCTGAGGAAAAAAACAAGACAAGGGAAGTAACACTGATTTTATAAAGTGAGAAGAAGGAAATAGTGGGGAGAGATATGTATCATGAAGAAACATGAAAGGCCTTTCTACCCTTGGAAACAGGCAAAGAAGACTTATCACATGCCCACAGATATCAGGTTTGACACAGTTTTTCTCTTTTCTACCACAGAGACTAGAAGTAACTGGATAGCATATGGGAATTGTCTAGGAGTGTACTTCATACGGCTTTATTACAAAGGAGAGGAAAAAAACAGAAGAGATTGGCTTTTTCCATTCCCTTTTCAAATTGAATCAACTATCACATCTGAGTCATCCCCAAACCCATCAGTTTTCTGTCCAAAGCACTCCAAGGGTCTGTGAAAGGACAATCACAAGTGCTAGCTCATAACCCTGACTACACTCTAAGGTTTGTTTGATGCTACACATCCCTGTAAAAAAAAAAGATGCTGAAAATTTCCACAGCCATAGCAAGAGGAGAAAAACCCTGTACAAAGGCCCAGGTTTACAAGTACACAGTCTGATTTAGAGCTCCTAAAGCCTCTTTTTAAGTCAGGAAGTTATCTAGGAGAAATCAAAACAAGTTCATAAATTCAGCTTTGACAGGAAAGTGAGTGTGCTAAAAACAACCTCAGGAACTTGAAAAATCACCAGAGCACCACTTTAACTCTGTTTCATGATAATTTTAGAAAGGGATCCATAAATACCCACCGTGAATACTTTGTACAACACTAGTAGGATCAACTTGAAGCTGCGGCTACTTGTCAAACCCTTCTCCTCTCAGTGGAAATACTCAGAAGAGTTTGAAGCGCTTGTCTACATGAGAATGGAGCCCATCCTGAAAGCTGAGCAACTTCTTTACTGGCTTTTGAATCCGAGACCTCTCAATAGCAAGAGAGCAGTCCAGCTGGACAGTGTTCAGGGTAATACACAGCACAAGTAAGTCCATTTAAGTATATTGATTGTGGTCAGACCATAATAGCATTTCATTTTTCTGCCACAGAAATGAATGCCTGCTCTACCACTGGAAAATATATTGCGGCTATATAGAGACACTGTAGTTAAACTGTTTACTTTGAAAAAAGCAGAGCAACTGAAACTGTTCCACGCTCCATCCTTGTCCAATACTAGCAGCTAAAAACAAACAAGAAGCCCCAAACAAAGCCAAAGCTACTCCCCTCCAATGCACATCATTTTAAAGTTCAGCACATCTTAATCTGATTAAAACTGTACTGAACCCTCCACCCTGTAATCAGGGAAAATACCTAAAATATGCAAGATCTCATTTAAGCAGGCTCTCTGTTTTGATCCATACATTCTAGCTGATCAATTGTCTTAAGTTCCTGGGTTCTCACAGAGGAAGGGATCACATTACATTTGTCTTTCTGAAAGCCATTTCACAGGTCACCTCCATGCAGAAGAATACAAATGGCCTGGACTTCATGAACATGTACCTTAATGGCAGAAATCCTCTCCTGTTCTATCTCACCAACTGCTTCACTGAACTGAGAGGAGGAACAAGAGAAGGTGTATCAAAATCCCCTTATTTGCTCCCCTTTATAGACATCTACTGTATGACTGGACACAGATATACATCCACAACAAAGACGAATGCTAAACTTCTCTCTCTAAAACACACATTGTCAGAAAAACCACAGGAAAAGTCCGTGATGTGCTCTCATTCACAAACATTTGCAGGATTAAGTTTTATAAGCATTTGGACAGATTTTTAAAAGAATCCTTCTCAAAATAGTATAATTTTGATTCCACTGCCCACTCACCCTCCCTTAAGGGAGAACTAAAACTCCTGAAGACTATTATTTTTTTTTTGTTGACACTATTTAGCAGGGCAGGAAAGGGAAGGAAGAGGTCAAGGATGTATTATACTTGCAGCACTTCGGTTTAATTTATAATATCACAGAAACAAAAATTTGTTCAGTGCAATTTATTATTAGGAGTAAAACAACAATTAATTTTCATTACAAACTATTTACTTTGCACAAGGAAAGCATGTTGGGTACAAAATGTCAAGCACTGCCAACCTCCAAAGCAGGAAAGGGAAGGAAGAGGTCAAGGATGTATTATACTTGCAGCACTTCGGTTTAATTTATAATATCACAGAAACAAAAATTTGTTCAGTGCAATTTATTATTAGGAGTAAAACAACAATTAATTTTCATTACAAACTATTTACTTTGCACAAGGAAAGCATGTTGGGTACAAAATGTCAAGCACTGCCAACCTCCAAACAGATAAAATTCTATTATATTTCAGATCAGTAGAACTCATACTGCTGACGCTTTGGATTTTTTTCAAATGGACATTTCATACACAGTATTGCTACATTTAATGGATTTAATAAGATACTCTAATTAATTTCTAGGCATTAAGTAGTAGATGATTTCTAAATAGCTTGACAGATCACATTTGGGCACATTAGGACAATGAGATTTAGGTTGAAACGCCATAAAATTATTCAATGTAATGTTTTATGACAAACAGTTAATATGAAGAAAGCAATCAGCTTTATTTTCCCCTCTATTTCCTTCATATTCTGAACATGCATAAACCTAAAAATTAAGGTTACATGCTTGAAAATAGCTTCTTTTAAATCTTAAGCAAAATTAAGCAAGACTAGAAGAAAATACTTCAGTGATACACTGGCTAGCATACTAAGTGTGAAGGCATACACAAGGCACTCTAAGAATTGGACATGGCATAATATTTCTATCAGCAGCAGTTTAAATCAAGCCTGTTGCCCAACAGCTGATGAAACTCAGAGCACTCTGCAGGATACAGGAGATACACATAAGTCCCCAGAGTGGGTCCATTACTCTGCCCTCACAAACTTAAGCTGGTGTTGGTAAACAGATCTGGGGGCATTAGGCAACAGGCCAAGTTTGCTGAACTACTTCACCAATGCCAGTTCACTAAAGAAAACCAGGACCAGCTGCTCAGTCAGCTATTGCTGCCCAAATAACTCAATCTGTGCTAACTGCGCTCAAACTGCCATTGTCACCATCAT
>NW_008689849.1:0-18075 GCF_000695815.1 Acanthisitta chloris | reverse complement strand
GGGGTGCTGGTGCCTGCACACAGGCAGCAGGATGAGGCCCTGAGAGCACACTTTCCCTGGCTGGAGCACCAAGCAGGGAACTCATGCCTCTACCAGCAGCAGGAGCACTTCCACAAGACCTTGAGGAACCAACTGCACAGTGACACAGGAAAAAGGCAGGCAAGGTCATCAACAAGTGTTTTCAGCTTCAAGGGACACTGGTACATCAGTATTTCAGTTTTGCTACCAAACCTGCATGATGAGATGAAGGCTTATGAACAGAACTGCCCTTCCAATGCAGGAAAATGCTCGCCCCTATTGCCCCAGTTTGTGTTGCTCAACATCCTACTCGTAAATCTGAGTTTTTCTAGGGGCCTCCTGCTGTTTTTTGAAGCAAAGTAAGCAAGTGACCCTGAATGTAATTAAGGGGAAGGAACTGTGTAGTTTACCTCATCCAATTTGCATTTTGCATACTAATTCATAGTATAAAAAGCTGTTTAGACATGCTTTCTCTTGCTGCTCCACTGAACTATTTGTCATTAGAATTGTTAATATAATGTGAGAACTCACGAGGTGAATTTAAAAACACTTTGATTCACATTTACTTTAATTGTCTTTTTCCTACAAAAGCATACAGTTGCCTTGACTGTTCATAAACAGAGAGGCTTTGAGCAAGCATAGCAGCTGTACTCAAACATTTAAACAACTTAGCATTTCAACAAAAATTACTCCCACCAGTTCCTTGGCCTCTGTTCTTGGCAAGGCTTTCTTCCTATAATCACCATTAGTTAATACTTTCTTTCCACCTCCTTGAAATGCTTTCGCTATTCCTTTGCCTCAGGTTTTGCTACTTCCAGGGCAGAACTCAGCATTGCCTCCACAAGTTGACTCCAGCAGTGGTTCATGTGTTCCCCGAGGATGACACGAACAGACCCAAGTCCTGTTAGGAAACCTTATCGTGTAAACCAAGATCACAGTTACTTAACATGGCAGAGATTGTTCTCCTGAAGATACCTTAAATTCATGGTAAAAATGATACAAAGCGTCCATGCTCAACCAGGAACCAAGAGTGCCATATCATCAGTCACAGAAGCTTGACAAATTTCTATGTTTGAAATAAACAACAGAAAGCTTGTCCCAACAAGCTTTGGAAAAGAGGCACTCAAATTTTTAAGTCACCTCTGAGGAAGGCTGGCTAGCATATTCTGCTATGTAGAATACTCAGTAATATGCACAGCAAGCCAACCAGAACTTGCTACAGAAATAAAACCAACTGCTTGTCTCCAAAAAATAGGCTTTGCTTGAATTTAGACTTAGAGACTTCAGCTCCAAGGATTCGGTGAGTTAGCAGCTGTCACTGAGGTCTTGTCTTACTGAACCATGAAGCACAGTCTGAGAACTTTATGTAGTTTCAAACTTCTTTGACTATCTTTGGAAAATATACTCATCAGTCCACCAGAACCTGACCACTAGAGGAAACAACTTCTTTTGGGATTAACTTCTTTGCTTCTTAACTGAAAAACTTTCATCTTCAAAGTCTAATCTGAAAGAGATATTGGTTTTATCAGCTTAATTTGAAATAGTCAAACCTATATAATTCAGTAATTTTAAAATAAGAGCATATATCATCTCTGAATAAGACTGTAGTGGGATTTTTTTATTTCTTTTTACTAGAAGCAGTTACTTCATAATGAACATGAAGGTGATCTTTTCCAGACATTTTAAACTAATGCAAAAAGACATTCTGAATCCACACATGGTATTACATTTCACCACATAGAAGCTAACACATGGAAAGAAAATTCTCATGTTCTCTCAGCAAAGTCTGCTTGTGGAGAATGTGGAAATTATGTGAGAGCACTGTACTAGGCCTCAGGATACCGGATTGAAACCCAAATTTCTATCCCTTGCTTTTCTTGCCTTCTAAATTTTAAGCTTTGTTTACCATTTAGGAAAAGAAAATAAAAAGGAATGAAAGCACATGGACAAAATTGCTTTTAAAGCTTTCTATGCAAGCTACAAGTAGAGCAGCTGTGTTCATCCAACACTCATTAGGGGGAAAAAAATGTTCAGGAACAAAGTAAATACAAGTCAATAAGTTAGACTTCCTTCTAAATCTATTTGCAAACTTCACAGCCCTAACTCATACTGTCACAATGATAACTCTGGTGCAGTAGCTCAGGACTACTTTTACATTTCTTAGAAACAGTTTTAACAGCGAGTTTCCCTGTGACTAAATATAAATCTTCCCAGAGGTGCACCAGACAGGCCTGGTAACTCTTCTGTAAAGGAAGGCTGCTGAAAAGGCAAAAATGTGACAGCAGCAGCTTCAGATAGAGATCTGGCCAGAAGTTCACAATGATGAAAAAAGTGCATTCAAGAAACCTGTCCTTTCAAATCACAGGACTCCTTATCAAGTCACCTTCAGCTTTGTCTACACTACTCAAACAAATACAAAGATGCCTGTTGAATAAGGCCATTATTTGGTGTACTTCTTCTAGACTCTTCCTTAAGCTAAAGGACACTAACACTCCAAGGAAATACTAAAAATATTATTTAATGAAAACAAAAGAGGAAGAGAACACACTTGCAACACATTTCTCTGAGGTATATGACTGAAAGATAAAAGACACTATCAAGTGCAAGACTTACCCAGCATCATAGCTAGCTTCTCGCTGCAGATGTATCCTTGAAAAAAACAAGGACCGTACTAGGTTGGAAAACAGGGAATGCTGCACACTTTTCACCTAACCAGAATGTCTGACTCTGGTATACTGTCATGTTTCAAGATTTAGAAACCTACACAGCTTCCACAGAAGCAGCATAAAGCCACAATACCACTAACTGACAAAACACACCTTCACCTTATTAAAATTACATGGATATGACCAATTGCCATACTTATATAAATTAAATATAAATTATTTGAGTTACTGTCTCCTCTCCTTGAGGATTAGCCAGCACTGCGGAGTAGCACACCAGAGGTAACATTTTAAAGCAGACAAGGCAACAGCATTACACCAATCTGTGGAGAAAAATACATCTTTATCATTAGAGATTCAGTCTTCTATGTTATGTGCTGTTCTCAGAAGAGCAGTACCCGACGTATACAGTCTTCCATATACAAAAATACTCTGTGACCAGACCCTTCAACCTGGAACTAATGTATATTCATCAAGAGTCTATAAAAATCCAAATACATTGAAACTTCGGGTTTTTTGTTTGTTTATTTATTAATTTCTTGGTTTAGAGGCAAATTATTAAATACTTGAACCTTTTTCAAGCAAAAGGTGCAGACTTTCTATAGGCAGCCACTAGCAGTTTCATCTGTCCCTTAACATGCATACTGCATCACTATGCATCCCTGGTCCCATTCTCCTCCCTCTTCTGTATCCAGGGATGATGATCCAAATAACATTTTGCAGCCTGCAATTATAATGCAGTTCGGTTGATTTTTTTTCTCCCTTTTTTTATTAATGCAAGACTTGTCATCCCACTGCTCTGAAACAAAAATAGTACACTTCTGAAGAGAACTGAGCCACTTGTTCTTATAAAAAGATTATCATGCCAGTACAAAGGTTGTTGTTTCTAACCGAGTTACTCAAGCATCCTGCAATAAGCCATTCAGAAGTTCATCGTTACTTGTCCAAACAGATTAGTCATATTAGTGCTGAAGCAATGGCATTATGTAAAAGACTGATTCTCTCTGATCTGCTTCATTAGCTCCAAATCATATTTACAAAATGCAACATGCTACTTCAGCATGTCTGCAGCAATCAGCAGCTAAAACAATTTCTTTTACCATGGCCCATGATATATGAACACATGGGTGGCCAAAGTGTAGCCCACGGGTGCTGGGCTCTCACAACTGCCTGCTCACTTAGAGCACAAAAGGTAGAGCCCATGCAGACCAGGAGCTGTAACTCTCATCACTTCATCTCAGTTTTTGTGGGTTTGTGCAGAGAGGCAGTCACAGACAGACAAAGGCAGCAACAATGTGCTGTTCCATTTTCTAGAAATTGTGCACATTTATATCTGCTGATGAAACTGAGCCATTCTCCAGTGGACAGAATTTAGATACTTATTCAACCTGACAGAATCAAGCTATTTAACAACGGGAGGAGAGCAGGGATGAAATAATGGGACTAGGATGTTATGAAGTGGAGAAGAGGTAGAATAAATACTGACATATCCCATTGTAAGTCTCGAGCTGACATTATTGAGTCGGCTTTGGAAACTAGGACAAGTGATCTGAATCATGACAAAAAGGCTTTCAAATATACACTGTCTGCTCTTTGTTTGGATTTGAAGAAAGCAAGCAGCTTCCCTGAGCTGGTGGGTACATTCTCAGAGCTCTTCTGTTAAATAGGTAAATTGAAAATGACTCTCAAGATGGAAAGTTTTCCACAGAAAACAATCAAGCAAGTTAGCCTCTGGACTTGTTTGCTGTGAGAAACCACACAGGCTGTGGACGTGCAGTTAGCAAGGTGCAGTATGTAGGCCAGACAAATTCCAGAATTTACTGTAAAATATATGCATTTTGTTTATAGAGTGATAGTCCCATATCTGGGATCCTAAACCTGGTTACCATTGATCACTACATGGGGAGGAGATAGGGTAGGGGGGAATATGTATGTATCTCTCACAATGAGTAAATGGCCAACTGGCTTTGAGGTTGTTTCCTCAGCTGATACCATAAAGAGAAAAATATGTTCTGCAACTGGTTAGTAGAATTCAGACTCTGGGCTAGACTACACTGACAAGTTTAACCAAGCCACTCCCCTCCTTGCCCACTTACGAAGCAAACGGTATTTTCAAGGTCACTGAAATTTCTGGTTCTCAATACCAGCACGAGACACATGACAGCAGCAGAGCCCCAATGCCTGTCCCTGCCCCTCTGCATGCCCAACACATCGGGCACACCAGCTCAACTCAGTCTCTTCCATCACCAGATTCTCAAAGACTACTGGGGCCTGAAACATGGCCTAAGCCTACTTACCTGCCTATAGGCCATCTTAAATATGATTTATTACTTTCAGCTTTCTCACATACATGTTTGTGCATATGTAAGTTCAAAGAAGGAGCCAGCAGAACCACACAGAAGTTATCACATCAGAGAGTTCTTGTGATAAGCAGCACATACTCTTGCTCAAATACAAACTCAAATCTACTGCATTAGCTGCACAGGAATTATCCCTACCAAATCCCTCTGTCAAGATCATGGTGCTTTTTTGGCAGATGCAGAAATAGACAAGAGTCTGCACTGTGAATAAAGACATATTTTCCCCAAAGAATCCTTGCTGGCAGTGGAGGAGTTAGTTCCACTCTTGTTCCAGTACTCAAGAAAGCAATTCCTTCCACTTTGGTTTTTATTAAAGAAAGGCAGTGCTGTTCAAGAGATAAGGCTAGTGAATAGCTAATGGTTAATCACATTTTGGAACATAGCAATGCTCTTCTAGGGGATGCTCAGCCCTTGAAGCATGAGGTGTTGCTTCCACCATTACCTATATACACAACAGGGCATATAGGTGTCTAAATGTGCAAGCCACTGGTCCTCAAAATAACCTGGAAAAAAGGTTCTACTCCAAATTCTGTGTCTCCATTTAGCATCTCTGGGGTTCTTTTCTAAAAGAACCAAATCCATTAAAGGCAAGCCATGCAGTTTCAAGAATTCCCAACCTCTGACATTAAAACCTGAAATGGGACTCCATACTTCATGCCTGTTCTTTTCATTTAGGTTTAAGAACTTGGGGAGAGAAGAGGTAGCATCAGATTTTTCAGGACTACACGGGTAAGTACTACTTAATTTCACAACTTGCACAGGTAGGGTTGGACTCAATCTTTGAGGTCTCTTCCAACCTGGCTGATTCTATGATCCTATGGTATCGAGACCCTGACAGTTCAGCAGCTTCATCCAGGTTGTTTTTCTTCTTGCTATGTATAGCAAACTCAAAAAAATGCACTCCAAACCCTGAAACAAACAAAACCCCAGAACACTCCATACTTTGTTTCAGATTCTTTATAAAAGTGACAGACATACACCAGACAGGCATCTTGAATACCAATTCTCTGACCAGACTGGCTATTTCTGGATCACTCCTTTTGGATATGTGCTATTTTCACAGCCACATGAAACTATTTTCCACATGCCACAGGACAGACCCTAGCACCTGGAATACAAAGCCAGGTCACATGATGGGGGGAGGGGGGGAGAGTAAAAGTGATATTACACAAAAACTAATCATAGTGTCATAGACCCTTCCTCACCATGGGCTCCCTCTATTTCCTTTTTTTTTCCCCACCTATTTTCCTACCACAACATGAATTTCCAAGGTCAGTCACCTCAGTGTAAAGCACCATAAGGCTATCAGGGTTCTAAGACGTTTAATGCAGATCTCTTTTAAGGATCATGCTTCAGACTTGCATGTGTTGGGGTTTTTTTTCTTACCCCATCTCCTGTAGGGCATAAATTTTCCTGTCCAAGATTATGCTGCCACCACTGTCCTGCAGACATCACCAGCAGGGCACAAAGCTCTCTGAGGAGCGAAGGAGCCAGCAATCCCCCAGCATGCACAATGGGGGATGCATGCCACGATGAGAAGTGACACTCAGGCAGCAAGTAATAGCACCCACATGATTACAGCTATCAGCAAAGCATACAGATGGAAACCCTTCTGCAGACTCTGCTCTATGAGGCATGCTAGCATGCTACTTCAGTCTTCAAGCACATAGTGGTAAGTATTAAACTCTTAGAAGCAGGAGGGAGAACAAGTCACCTGCTTCAATATAAAGTTCTCTTTGAGGCTGATTGTCTTCATCTCTTCCAAAGCATACACAAAAAGACATAATTACACAAAGCTAGAAAACCTTAAGTCAGTTTGCCCATGTTCATTTCTCAACGAGAGAACACATGGAAACAGCTCCTAAGTATTACTTGCATGCTTACTTTTCTACTTGCACTAGAAATGCCAGTGGAAAACAGAAGCATTAAACAAAACAGCTCCATGCTCAGATGAAAGATGTCTTTCCTTCAAGCAGGGATGAGATGCCACAGCACATGTTGTGGTTTTGAGGAGCAGAAAGCAAATCTGTCACTTGGAGACTGATAAGCATGTCTTTTGAAGGACCTTAATGCTGACAAACTTCTGCAGCTAAAAATCCAGCTCGGATAAAGTTTCTCTTCCTGAACTAAGCTACCACAAACTTTACCATGAAGTATGCTTGCAACAGAACTTCAAAGTAGCTGTACACAAAACAGAAATAAATCATAAGGAATCTAGGAAAAAAATCAGTCTCTGTGTAACGCTCAGCTTTGATGAAAAAGGGGGATGGCCCAACTCACCCTCAATTTTATGGACTATGCAAGAGCATAGATTTAAAATTTGGAGCATGGTATTTTATTAAGAGCTAGATAAAGCTATTTTCATGCCAACATAAAACTAAACTTATTCAGTAAAGCACAAGAAAAAAGGAGCCACCTGCAAATTTGAAGTGCTCCAAATAAAAATCTTTGTCTACAGTTTCCTGGAGACAATGTTCTTCTGTAACATTCATAAACCATCATTTTGTCCCTAAATCCCTGTACATTCTTAAGCCAGAAAAAGAGTAATGAGTCACAGCCATAACTTAAAACAAGATTCCTAAAACCCCGTTGGCAACTTCAAAGTGGTGGATCAACTTCACCACCTTAAAAGGGAAGAAAAAAACCTCAAAAGCTGAAGGCTGCTGATGTTCAGTATTTTCAGAGCTGCCTCAGAAGTGGCATCAGCAAACACTGCCCACACAGAAATAGCTGATCCACTCTGCAGCAGAGCTCTCAGCTGAGCAGAAATGACAATATTGGTCCTCAAAAATCTCACTTGAATTAACACCTATTGCAGCCAGAGACTACACGAATTCAAATACATACAATCCTTATTTATATCACAACTGAATGGGAAATTGGCTACTTCAAAGCAAATGCAACTAAAGTTTTGTTGGTTGCATTTACCTTTTCTTTGGAATCCTTCCTCAGAAACTTTGGTATTTTGCATCAACTTCAGCTTAACTTTAATATTGGTCTTGATGGCAAAGAGACTATAACTTTATGGACTGAAAAGACTTAGATGCTGCTTTTAAATTACATGAAATTCCACCCAAGCCCTGTAGCTTGTGGCTTCCTTTTTACAGCCTAAATATAACAGTGAAACTGCATGATCAGAGAACAGCTGGAGGATGTTTAATCTCTTTGATTTCTCAGGCTTTATTCAAGCAACAAAAGGACTACTGCATGCAAGGACATTAAGTGTCACACACACACCACACAAAGGGTAGAGGACACCAGGACCAACTTACCAGTGAGGACAAAACCCCACAACTGCATCTCAGCTGCAACTCGCTATGTTGTCTAAAGTTAAAGTGGGGTTTAAAACACAAGTCTGCTCTCCTCCTCTCTAAGCCTGCCTACTAAAGACCAGCCATGTAAAAGAGTAAAAACATCTTTCTTCATTCGACTTCCGCAGCTATTAGTGAGTAACACAGACAGAACTAACTCCACAGAAGTGACACCAACATACACTAAGTCAGTGGCATGGCACACAGGCAAAGATCAGAAACAATAGTACCAGTCAGATACTTTCTCACCATGTGAGAATTTAGGTATACTTTGTGCACAAGTATCAAAGCACCAGAAGATTTAACAAGGGTTAGACAAGTTACATGGCAAGAGGGAAAAGAAAAAAACAAAACAACTAACCAATAAACCACAACAAAATTTTTCCAAATTCTATTTCATCGGTGGTTTCATAACAATGTATAGAGAACTGCAATGCTACATTCTTTGTTTAAAGGAAAAAGTTTATTCTATCTTGTCATACAAATTGAAAGCTTGCAGAAAATACAGTAAATGTGAGTATAGGACAATTGTTAGGTGTAAAAAATTAAAAGGCTGAATAACCTTTAAAAATAAAATACTTTAAAAATAAAGTTTTGTTCAAGAAAAATTAGACATTTATTATTCCACTTACCAAACAATAAAAAAATCTGCTCAACAACTAGTATTAAACAATTATCCCTCTTTTGATACTTACAGCAGCTAAACATTTTCAGCCTTTGGAAAAAAAAAAAACAAACTTAGTGCTTTTTGTACTCTGCAGATCAAGTTTGCCTATTTAATTTCCAAGGGTTGTCAACTTTCCCAAGTCTCATTTTTTCCAATTAAAACTGCAATAGATCATGTAGGCTTTGGATTATTTCAGCATTTCTCCGCATCCATACAACAACTTGCTCCACAAACCACAATTCCATGTCCCTTAAATTGAAAGTCACTTTCACTGTGGGAGAGGGAGGAAGAACTAAAAATCTGTGTCTGATAATGAATTATCAATGCAGCAGCCAGAGAAATTTTTTTATTGTACAGACAACCTAATTCATCTTCCTATGTAAGGAAGGAAGTTATTTTAGAACAAACATGCTCTTAGCACTTTTGAAGACAACTTCTGAAACAGTCAACTAATGTTTTAAGGAGTTTCACATTAAAGCAATATACAGGGAAGCCACTCTTAAATCTCCTAGCACAGATAAGCACTTGGTACATTCAACAGCAGCAAGCGCAGGCAGAACAGCAAGCATGCTACTTACTCAGTACAACATACTTTTCATATTCTAGGAAGACACAGTATACATTTATGCTGTTGCATGCATTAGGTGGTCTAGGTTGCTCTATTGCTGCTATGGGGCTGCTTTGTCAACAAAGATGAAGCACTGTATTAATCGTTTAATAGTATTTCAACAGCAAAGCACGTAAGCTAGGTCTCAGTAGAACAGCATCAACAACATTAACGAGTTTTGCAAACTGCTGCAGCCACTTGTCTTTCCAAACAGGCAAGCAGAGTCACGTGGGCTCTGCAGAGAGGTGACTTATGTCTGGCTCTTTCCTTCCATACAAGTGATTTAAATTGTTTCACCACAGGATTGCTATTTCCCCAACTCACCTCTGCAACACTTTCCCCCTCCCTCTCTCCCATCCCAAATGTTTGTTCACTGAGTAGCTGGTACCCTTCACATGACTGATGTCTCCATGAAATGCCCAGCCATCAGCTGCATGCTGTTCCTCAACAATCAGAAATTCAAAGGGAATGGTTAACTTTAGAGTAGTGAAACAGAACAAACTCTGCCCGCTCCACCCCCCTCAAAAATATCTGTCAATTCACTCCATATACAACCATCTTGCCTACTGCCTCTGCACTCTGAATACAAGAGTGAGCATTCCCTTAAGTGTCCCACCTCAGACCATGCTTTCTTGACACTATGTAACCAGTTGGGCAGCCGGATCATCTGAAGGTATTCTCATCCCTTCTACCCCCGCTTCTGCAGTTAATTTCCAGTGTTCCTTTCCCTTACCACCCACAGCCATGACAGTACACTTGTTTGTGGGAACACACAGTTGGTCAGACCATGAAATTATCCTGCTACAAAACAGCTTTCTCTCTTGAGTTTTTCTGAGCTACTCTTGCACATTGAATCCTTTTAGAATCCAATACCTTGTTTATCTCCTTCCCACTTAGTAATTTCCATGCCTGCTGATTGCAGGTGACTTCCCTCACAAGTTAAATTCAGAGAGATAGCAACAGGTCAGGTAGCAATCTCATGAACCCAATACTTTCAGCCTAAATCCTCAAACTAACCATAATCACTATACAAAGTTTCATTCCATCCCTCCCACCATATAAAATTATACCACTGCAATCAGTCTGCAGAAGTGATGGCAATGTGTGGTTTCAAGTAGAAACACTAGGAGAACCTTCCATTGACTGAACACATATCAAGAAAACACTCAAGCAAGTTCTACAGCAACACGTGATATGTTCATTTGCATGTCAACATCCTAATCAGAGTCTTCAACACTTGAAGTAATGTTTAAGATCTGGGAACAAACTCAAAATGTAAAGAGTAACAACCAGCTGCATATAACATACCCAAACCATGTGGGCTAAATCTGAATCTTTCCCATGCCAAAACATCGCTTATGGGAATGTACAAAGCACACACTGGTGTCCAAACTACAGCTAGGGAAAATCCCAAGCACTTCCACAAAAACATTTTAGATTAAAATGACCTACCTATAAAATAAGACCACAAAACCTACTTCAGATAGCATTTCAAAAAAGGAAGAAATCAACCACAAGTCTTCATTATATTACAGGTTGTATTTATTTGGGAAAACTCATCCAACAAGTTGCTTGCCTATAAACAAGGCACCACTGAATGTAGCAGCATTAAAGCTAGCACATTCCAGACCTTGATTCCAATGCAGGTCTCTTATTCCTTGGCAGCAAACGTCTCTGTATTATTCCTTTCAAACAAACAACCCTCCCAGCTGATACACTGCACCAGAGCATGCTGATTGAAACGTGTGTCAAACCTTTCTCTGAAGTAGGAAGGCTGCTGAGCAGAGAGGCCTCTCTGACGAAGTGAACGGCAATGCAGAAAGTAACATTACACGAATGTGCTAAAAAGAGCTCATGCCCTGCTTTCTGAATGCTCTACAGGCTCCCTGCCCATAGGTTTAGTGCCCTGACAAGTGCCCTGCCAGAAAAGTGTGCTGTTGTATCAACTGACCAGGAGGAAAAACAACAATAGCTAGGAATGTCACTGAGAAGCAAGGCCGTGGAACTTGAATTTAACAGCTTAGCATCTCCATCAGAGAGCCCACAGCAGTCTGACACTGTCTGGCTCTTACAGGTTAAGTATCAGGTATTTAAACTTCAGTTTGCACTGGATTAATAAACACATAGCTTAACCAATAAAGTTTGCATGGTTCTCATAAGAATGATATAAAGTAAGAGGAGAGAGTTGCACAGATATTCCTGCCTCGGCAACGCGAGTCCTGACAGGGTTATTTTTATGCTGCTGTAAACAGACACATTCCATTCCACCTGTGGGGTCAGCAGCAGCACCTCCGTGCTCCCTCATCCATTTGTTTCTCATAAATTCACTCCAAGTTGGCTTTCATTTTAAATACCTTGCAAAGAGTTTTAAGCTTATTGGTCTCAGTGCAGAAACTGCTGCAAGGAAAAAATTCAGCAGTTGGAGTTCACTGCATAGCAGCCTGAAAAACCATAGACACCTTGCACTCTAGGTTTTGCACTGGGGTTTGTTGGTTGGTTTTGTTGTGTTGGTTTGTTTTTAGAATACATTTATTAAATTCATCTAGGGGCAAATTATACAGTCTGCAATTCTATTTAGCAAACTAACAATGGTTTTAGCTCCAGGTGCAAGAGAAGGAACAGCGGCAGGTTTACTAGTGTTTTCAGTTTTCACAATCTGGAGACATATTATGCTAGGTGTGTGGGATATTGTGTGATCTCCTCACAAGGGAACAAGAAAGACTAACAGAGCAGAAAAAAATATTAAATTCCTTATATTTTCTGTAACCCCAAAATATTGGGGTATTTTTATTCTCCACAGAGTAGATGCAGTATTTGAAAGAAATAATAAAAAAGGTAGTAGACATGATGAAATAGAATAATGTTTGCATTCAGCTATTTGTATTATTTCTTTCAGATATTGTAACATCTGGAACAAATGCTCATTCTCTTCCACAAAGGCTGTAAAATCATGATCTCTGACAAGGTATCCTGAAAATCAAAATCAAGGCTTGCTCTTTCACTTAACTAACTACTTTAACAAATGGCTTTCACTTAACTAACTACTTTAACAAATGGATTATGGGAAAAATGCACTGAATTCAGATAAAAATTTACAGTTGTCTCCAAACCTAATGACATGGTGTCAAAATTTTTAAAAAATAAAGAAACATTAAATCTACTATGCACAAAAAATCTAGGCTTTCATCCATACTAGCATGCCTTAAGCACGTTAATCCTTCACCCCAAGACTCACAAAAATTCTTAAAATATCACTTCTCAATTTGCAATTTATTGTTTGAGCCCCCAGGCTGCTTGCTCTCAAACTTCATCTCTGAGCTCTAGCATTAATTCAAAGAGTCAGATGGAACTCCCTGGTGCTGTATCCCATTCTTGGTTAAGCTCATTTTCTATTATTTAGCTTAGTGCCAACAGCACAACACACCAGAGATTGCTTTACAGTTGTAGTTAGTCTTGGGTGAATTATACTCCCATAGCCTCTTCCAAGGAGCAAAGACTTGCCTATCAAAAGCTGAGTGAAGAAAAGCAAAAACACTCTACCAGGCTTAGCAACGTTTTCCCTGTTAGACTCAGATATCCTTCATGCACTGAAGGTCTACAGCATTGACTACAATGGTCTTTCTAACCTGCAGCAATCCTGCTTCAGGAGAGCCACAGCACACTTCTGTGCTGCAAGATGAAGGCGAACCCACTTTGGTACTTTTTCCAAAGACACTGTCTGTCCATAAAACCCTCTCATGTGATGGCATCCTTGTTCACCATTCATATTCCCTGCCCTTCCAACCTAAGGCATGAGCATGAGAAATAAAAGAAACCCCCAAAACTACCAAGGCACTGAGATTCACAGCTTTGACAGCTAAGACCCTTCTTTTTTTCAGCGCTAAGCTGCTACCTATAGCATTTGTGGCGTAATTTTGACAACTACAGAGTGTTTAAAAGAGCTTTTTTTCTTCCATCACTGATCAAGGAGAAACAATGCAACAAAAACACAGAATGCAAGATGCAGAAATCACAGGAAAATTCCTCTTTAGAGACAACATCATCACTTTGCCCTTGAACATCAGTGAAATCTGTCCTGAAGCCCCACCCATTTCCACTAGTTTTGGAATGAGAATAAGCCCAGGACTCAGAAAAACTGCATCAACCAAGAGAAGAGGCTGACAGAATTTACAAAAAGCTCCCTGTGTATTCTTTGTCCCATTTCTCAAGCATCAAATCCAAACAAGGAGTGGCAGACACATACATTCAAAGTAGCTTGCACCAACCAATTTCAAACACTGCTTTAAATGCAACCAGTATTAACATTCATAATCTCCCATTTTCAGGGAAAATCAGGGTCACAAGGATAACGGTAAGAGGTCTATCTTCAAAATACTGATAGATGTTGTTACTGGAGGCAGATCTTCAATTCCTTAGTTTGAGACATTCTCGAATTTACAATCATTTTCTTGCCTCTGAGAATTATAAAGGCTCCAACTTCACATCAGGAGCATGTGGATTCCACAGACCTACAAGTCTACAGAAAAGCAAGTGACATGTCACTTATTATGGCTACTCTGAACCTTCTTAGTTAAAAGAAAATAGACTTTGGCTGTTAGAGCCAATGCAGTCAAAGCACACATGCTTTACTCCTGTGGAGTTGACACCATCTGCATCTACAGCAAGTGATGCTGTAGAACTAGATATATTCTAAGCAACAGATAACAAATATGAGCATCACTTTTAGAATAAGTTAAATAGGAAAATTACCTTAAGACATTTCAACAGTGATTAGACAAAAATTCAGTGACTCATCTTTTTATAGCAGACCACAGGAGACCAGTGTTCCATCATTAGGAAAGCTATAATGATTCGCAGCCACCACAAGAGGGACAACTGTGATTCAGCTGTAGGCCCCTTAAATGAAAAAAGGCTCCAGGGGAATCTCCATGTCCTACAGAGCATGGGTACTTCCAGGTTCATGGCTGGCAAAGTGGGAGCTAAGCAATGAGCCAGGAGGAAGGGAAAACTCAATTTCACATCCATCCACACCACATGTTGCTCAACCTCTCTCAGTTAAAGCAAGATCTTCAGAAACATCCTTGCCTCTAAGCATCCCTTTAAAAATAGCCAGGGGAGAAGGTATTTATTTTTTAAATATCAAAGAATGAGGGAATGAAGAAAAGACTGAGGGAGAACCACACGAATAAACAATTGTTTTTCATCACGTCGGGAAGTGCATAAGGACAACTTGTAAGTGGTATAATCACTGTCTCTGTTTCTCATAAAGGATTAGTTTTTCTAATTACTGTAAATATTTTTATTGCCACAGCTCACACTGAGGAGTAAACAAAGCTGGGGAAACAGCTCTCACAGTCCAAAGGACAGAAGGAGCGCATCATGCAGTGCAGTCATTTCAGACTGCAAGAAGTCGCTGGCCTTGTGAGCTAGCTTGATGCTCACTCCTCCTCTTCCTCCTCCAGCCCTCCCTCTAGCAGACTGAGAGGCAACGGCTCGCTTCTTAATGCCAGACGTGATTTCTCCCCCACTATTTCCAAATCCAGCTCCTCCAAAACTGACTGCAACACTACTCCCACCCTTCTCTCCCACTTCCCTGCAACTCGCCTTCACCTCTTCCCATTAAGTTAATCCACAAGGCCAGAAAGCAAAGCAGATGCCTAACGAACACACCTGCCCCAGTACACTTACCACTCTGCTTGTTTATGCTTGCTTGAACTACCTTGGGTTTGGCTTGCCTACACACAGATCTCAAGGGCAGGAATTAATATTTCGTACAATGCCTGACATTGCAGGAACCCAATCCAATTACTCACAAGCACTTCTGCACTCTAAGTTATTAAATTTCAGCTTGCCTATGTTCCAATTTTATTGCTTTTAACAGTTCAGCAGAAGCAACATTCCTAACTCTGGTTATTGAAAAAGACAGCTTATGCTTTGAAGCTTAAGAAAACCACAACAAACCAAACTAAGAAATCACAACACAAAAAAATGGAAAACCAAACAAACAAAAAAACCCCAAGCATAAACCCCACACCACCTCGCCTCCAAAAAGCCAGTATCCTTCCTCTGAAGGTTTTTCCACCTCACTCCCATCTTACAGCTATTCCATTTCTCAATACTCCTGAATTAGAACAACTAAAAAAAAAAAAAAGAAAAGAAAATTTCTGCTCTGCAACACTGGAGAAAAGCCATGCTTTATCCTAAGTGAACCAGGAATTTAAGCCCTTCTAGGCTGAACCAGTCTTCAAACACACTGTTTTAGGAGACAACAAAATAATACTATTCATACCAAATCAACTTGTTTTTAACCAAAACAGATGTAAAATGTATCCCCTCCAGAAATACAGATCTTTTGAAAGTGTAGTTGAACATGGTAATCCTGCCAATGACTTCCAGCAGGCTTTTGACAGACAATTTCTTCATACAGTGCAGTGAAAACAGTATCAGATTGACTGGTCATCAGGCCATAAAATATGCAGAAAACTCAAGGTCAGCCAAGTCTAGTGAGGGCCAGTAGGGATGCTTCCAGTGACTAGTATAACAGAAGTCAGAGGGAGCAGCAAACAAGTCAAAGGATTGGTCATCAGTACACAGTCAACTGGATTAGCTGCAGGAAATGAAAAAAACCGTATGGCTGCCAATGCACAAAATGTGAACCCACAAATGATCAAGCAGGTTCAGGTGGCAAACCAGCTAACACCTTTGACAGGCATCAGAGACCACAGTACCAAGGACCACTGTAATTGCATCTCATTAACTTGTAGGCAATTACCTTTCCAGCAACTACTACCACCACTTTGGCTGGTGACTGTCAGTCTTATGGGTTGTGTTTCAAGTGGAACATCACAATAAACCCCCAAAGAGGTGTAAGGAAAGTGATCCTATAAAGACCTGAAGAGAGCTCAGCCAAAGAGAGAGAAGTGGTACAATTGTTTCTCACAAGGTAAGTTTACAAGTAGTTGAGAGAGACAATTCTGCAGAAGTTACAGACCCTGGCTTCCAGAAAATTATTAGCAGGCCCAGGTGAAATTCAAATCACTTTGGCTTAGGAGGGATGACTAGCCATCAGCTAGTATCTGAAATATTTTGAAGCCATTTAATTCAGCAAGACCTTATTTTACTTCCAGACAGCTGTGGAAAACAAACAAATAAACCCCACTACAACAACAAAAAAACACATGCAGCATGTACTTGTAGTAGCTGATCTGAGAGACACATGGTGGTCTTGACAACAGGCCAAACTTGTCATCCCTGTACAGCAATTTTAAACACATGAGTGTGGTCTGTTTTCCCACCTGAATCAGAAAAGCTCCATGCTTCTAGGTCAAAAGGGCCGACTTCATCCTTGAGAATATAAATAGACAATAGCAAATAGGATTAAAAGTGTTGTATCACTGGTGTAACTGCTAGTAAAATACTATGGCCAAGTCTAACATCGACAGTTCAAAGACTAAAATGAGATCTGATTCAAGAACATGAAAAAAATGCAAGAAAAATTATAAAATATTGAAGATCATCCTCTAAGTGAAATCCAGGAACAGTTTGATCTATTTAGTCTATTAAAAGGAAACGAGAAACTCAGTCTTCCAAGTCTCCTCTATGCTAAATTAAAATTTCAAGAACTATCTTCTAGTCTGGAAAATATGCAACAATATACAGTGCTGAAAACTGAAATTATGCATGTTAGACTACAAGACAAAGCAAAATGTCTGCTTTATTTTGGTGAAGTAACTTAAAGTCTCCCTAAGAATCCTATGGAAAACAGAAGTATATTTTGCACACACACAAGCTACAATTTCAATTGGGTGCTAGAAACCTTTCTAAAACAAAGAGCCTTTCCAAACAAAACTTCATGTAACAGAGTAGTAGAGCTTAAGCAAGAAGCTAGACTAGCTCATAGCTTGGATCCTCACAAGTCAATGAGACCAGATGGGATCCATTCCAGAGTGATAAAGGAGCTGGCAAACGAGTTCACCAAGCAACTCTCCATCATTTACCGACAGTCCTGGCTCACTGGGGAGGTCCCAGAAGATTGGAAGTTGGCGAATGTCACACCAATCCACAAAAAGGGTTGCAAGGAGGACCTGGGAAACTACAGGTCTGTCAGCCTGACCTCAGTGTGTGGCAAAGTCATGGAGCAGATCATCCTAAGTGTGATCACACAGCACCTACAGGATAGGCAGGACATCAGACCCAGCCAGCATGGGTTTAGGAAGGGCAGGATCAGGTGACCTGCCTGGTGGATGAGGGGAAGGCTGTGGATATAG
The DNA here is from genome assembly GCF_000695815.1 of Acanthisitta chloris. NCBI lineage: Eukaryota > Metazoa > Chordata > Aves > Passeriformes > Acanthisittidae > Acanthisitta > Acanthisitta chloris. The sequence continues at coordinate 182 of NW_008689849.1, read as the reverse complement.
TCTACCTGGACTTCAGCAAAGCCTTTGACACCATCTCCCATCGCATACTCCTGGAAAAGCTGCAGCCCATGGCTTGGACAGGGGCACTCGCTGCTGGGCTAAGAACTGGCTGGATGGCCCAGAGAGTGGTGGTGAACGGTGCCACGTCCAGTTCGTGGCCGGACACTAGTGGTGTTCCCCAG
>NW_008689848.1:62910-64208 GCF_000695815.1 Acanthisitta chloris | reverse complement strand
AGCACTTGGCCTTGTTAAACCTCATATTCACGTATCATATTTAGAGAAAGGAAAATAAATGAAGAGGATCAAAGAAGTGTTTTAAAAGGGCATAAATATAGAAGGGTAAACCCAGCTTGTAAACACAAAACAGATTTTGCTAGAAACATGCATAAAGGACATCACATTTTACCTCCAGTGTTACTGCCATTCTACAGAAGAGTAACACATCTACATACAATACAAATATCTTCACTTTTTCCACCCAGTACTGAAGTCTACTGACTTAAGATTTCCACAACTATTTAAACAAGCATCGGCTACTATTTGATTTGCCTCTTAAAGTATTTTCAAAGGGGTTAGAAGACCATGGGGTCTGCTGTTTAGTTTGATTTTCACGGCCACTAAGGAAACAACATATTCATTAGTCAAGGATGAAAGTCACATCTCTGAGGTGAGGTCTGTTAGACTGTAGGATGCTATTGTTGAGTGCTTCACTCCACTCTACCCTCACATTCACTGAAGAATACAGCCCTTATGTATGAAAATAATCTTTGTGCATGGGTCGGCACTGAAAAACTGAACCTGGAGCTCTACATCTTTTTCTGAAAATAGCAAAGGTGGTGATTTTCATTAATGCAAGCAAACACAGAAAAACTTAACTTCAGCACCTCTTGAACTTGACTAATTGACTGCTTAACTCTGAGTGCACTGAAAGTGTGTTTTAATATAACTATGCAATCACTGTATGCAAAACATACTAATAACTTCTATAATTTATGTATTCCAAAGCATTATGAAGGCTAATGAACCTTGCAGTCTTGATTTATCACGCAAGATAACCTGGTTAGATAGTCATGGAGAAGCAGTTCTCTCATATCACAAAAGTTTTCACTACTGGAGAAAATACCATAAAATGTATAATGTAAGGTTTCCTTACATGTTCAACCCTGAGCTTCCCATGGCAGAGTCACAGACCTCTGGTTCCTTTTGGTAATTTAACCATGGTGCAGTAACATACTAACAGCTTGAGCTGGTGCCTCCTGGCAGAGACCCACAACAAAGGCATCCCCAGGTTTTTGTACCCTCACAGTCTACTGGAGAAAATACCATAAAATGTATAATGTAAGGTTTCCTTACATGTTCAACCCTGAGCTTCCCATGGCAGAGTCACAGACCTCTGGTTCCTTTTGGTAATTTAACCATGGTGCAGTAACATACTAACAGCTTGAGCTGGTGCCTCCTGGCAGAGACCCACAACAAAGGCATCCCCAGGTTTTTGTACCCTCACAGTCTGTCTCTTGCAATAAGGTCTTCCT
>NW_008689848.1:6446-62899 GCF_000695815.1 Acanthisitta chloris | reverse complement strand
GAGTCCTCAGTTCCTGTGTGTCTATGTTCAGTCACCTGGTCAGTGCCACAGGTCCCTGTGTCCTTTGCTGTGCAAAGGGTCAGTGCCAGGTCACCATGCCTTCCTTACCTGGGGACTCAAGGTTCACCAGGAGACTGAACTAAATGCACTCATGCAGCTCAGCTCCCATTTCAGTCCTGTCCAAAAGAAATTAATTTTGTATATTCCAAGATTCCCAGGTAATGTGAATTAAAGTAGCAGAAATAGGAGATGATATGGAACACTGACTTTAAAAGTGTGTTCCAGAACTAAATGAAACTACACCACACTATTTTTCAGTGTTTCTCACTAACAGAATGATCAGTGGGGAGGTTTGGTTGGCAGGAGTTTTTGAAGTCTATATGCAATGCACAGTTGTTATCTATCTTTCCTCCCATTACTGCATTTAAAAAGTCCATTATGAACAGCCACAGTTTATTTCAAGTGTCAAGTCTAATTGAGTTATAAGTATGACAAGGCATTATTACCTGAATAATAACTTGTATCCCAGAAGATTAGTGTCCTAAATCTGCATCTCGGTTGCTAAATGGTGTCAGAATTTAGGGTACCTCAAAAACAAAGCTGCAAAGTCAGATTTATCTGCGTTCACCCTTGAAAACATCAAACACACAACAACTGTGATGCAGTATTACATCTGAAATACTTGCACTTAGTACTCCACTAAGTTCTGTATTAATTCATAAGTAACAGGGACAACATCAGTAGCTCTGTATTAATTCATAAGTAACAGGGACAGTATCAGTAGCCCATAAGCTCATTTCAGTAGATCTGGGGCCCCTAACATAAGAAGGATGTGGATCTGCTGGAGTGAGTCCAGAGGAGACCATGTGGATGATTCAGAGAACCTCTCCTATGAGGACAGGCTGAGAGAGCTGGGGTTGTTCAGTGTGGAGAAGAGAAGACACCAGGGAGGCCTTAGAGCACCTTTCAGTACTGAAATGGTGCCTGCAAGAATGCTGGAGAGGGACTTTAACAAGAGCAGGTAGTGAAAGAACAAGGGTTATGGCTTTAAATTGAAAGAGAGTAGGGTTGGATTAAATATTAGGAATAAATTCTTTACTGTGAGGGTGGTGAGACACTGGAACAGGTTGCCCAGAGAAGTTATGGATGCCTCATCCCTGGAATTGTCCAAGCCCAGTTTGGACAAAGCTCTGAGCTACCTGGTCTAGTGGGGAGGTGTCCCTGCCCATGGCAGGGGGTTGGGACTAGATGATCTTTCAGGTCTCTTCCAACCCAAACCATTCTATGATAACAGTTTCATATCCTACAAAGCTCAGAAATTATGTATAGAAAATACACATGATGACACATACAATAACAAATATTTATTTCACATTTTTCACATTAAAAAACCTAAGTAGGTCCTGAGCACATTTGCTTGCTTTGTTTATTTCAGAAAGACAAACTTTCTAATTCAGCAGAACAGGTCAAAGAGTAATTTCACATAAAAGTTTTGTACTTATAAGAAAGCAATCGGATTCCTAGGAAACTTAAAACAACCAGGGCAAGGGTGGCAGTACGTATTTTAGATAAGCTATTGTAAAATAAATGAGCTCATACCCCACTGATTTCAAAATTAAGTTTACCCACTCATGGATAGAAATAATTTGGCCTAAACATATTAGTTCCTAACTGCATTCTGAAAATGAACTTCACTTGATAAGGGCCTTAATGGGTTTGATTTCATGCATCTTTCCTTAATTTACCCTGAGTCCTTATTCCTGCAGTTCTATCTTTGCAATGCTTAAGTATTTTTGCTGAATTTAGAACTTCTGTTTATTTCTGCAAATCAAATGTGTATTTATGAGTCACTATTTGGTGGTGCTTATTCTGATTCTTCTGCAAAAACCAAAGTGAAATATGGCAGAATAAAGACATCATTGCAATGACACACTCCTCTCTCACTCCTGTTCCTTCTGCCTGTTTTTAAAAAACATCAAGTTTGAGTCTCACCACTCCAGTTACATTCTGAAGTATCCTGCAAAAATTTTAGCTTCTCGTAAGAATTTTGCTAAACCTCTAAAGGATTTTTCCCAAAGCGTTTTTCTTGTTTTAAAGAAAATTCATTTCCTAAGAAGTTCTAGGAATGTATGCAACACCTCAAATTGATGTTTAAAATTATTGCATGTTTTATGCTAAAATTCACAAATCACTAAGCATGTCTTGGGAAACCTCTGGAACAATTTGAGAATTGAGATCATTAGTAACCTCAGCACATATTAGAAAATAGTGTGACTGAAAAGAGTTACATTCTGCACACAGTTAAGACTGAAAAAAATATGTACTCCTAAAAACAAACACAGAGAAAAAGCACAGTACAAAACCAAGGTCATTTCATTTGTAAAAATCTGGGATGGATTACTAGCCCATAATCAAGGACAGAAGACACTCATGGAGGGAGATTACATAGGGCAGAAGGAGGAAGAAGAGATCAGAAAAGGATAGAACTGGGAGACTGAAAATTAAAAGAATCTTCAGAACTCAGAATAGATTATGGAAAGATGAATAGTATATAAGATTCAAGGACAAACAAAGAAGCATTAGGAATGAAAAGCAATTAAAATACAACTAAACCTAGTTATAAAAATATCAGTACTAAAAAAGACAGTATCAATACCTGGATATATAAAAATGGAAAACAAAACAACATCATCACTCAGCATATCACGTGTCACAAAAACAACTCAATTTACATTATGGATTATATTTGTAGAGACAGAAGAATAAACCAGCTTTTTCACTATCCCTCTCATAAGAAACATTAATACATAGATTGTGTGCTGAAACTTGCTGAAGTTCATGATCATTTTACAAGGCTGAAATAGATGCTGAGAGCAAGTTTTGCTCTAATTAGTTCAGTAAATCTAAATGATATACTGAGAGAGCAGGACTTAGGGGTGGCATTCAGGACAGCAATGAGAGTTAAACATTCTATTGCTGTTTTGCTGTTGCTCTTACCTCTCTTTTATGGCCACAGGCAAATCATTCATCAACATGGAATACCCTCATCATAGAACAAACTTGAGTCTGCTTTTACTAGGCATGTTGAAACTTCACACTGAATTACTTCCCACACTAGTTCAGAGCCTGACATAAAGAGACTCGGTCTAGGCATGTTGAAACTTCACACTGAATATCATACCCATGTGAATTACTTCCCACACTAGTTTAGAGCCTTACATAAAGAGACTCAGGTCTAATGTGCATGTTCTGTTCATAAACAAATTCTGGAATTTTGTTAACATAGGAAAGGACCATGAAGGATTTGGCAGCAATCCTTGATTGGTGGAAGTCTGATTTCACCCTGTTCTATTTGTATATGTCAAAAATAATTTCAAATGGCAAACAGTATGTGCTAGCTTTCTATTTGTATATGTCAAAAATAATTTAAAATGGCAAACAGTATGTAAATGACAAGCTAGCAACCACTAGAAAACACTCTCAACTAAGCAATGAAGCTAGGGAAGGGTTTGGAGCACAAGTCTTATGAGGAGGCACTGAGGGAGCTGGGGGTGTTTAGCTGGGACAAAAAGAGGCTCAGGGAGAACCTTACAGTAGTTTATAACTAAAATTTCTGAAACAGAATGCTAGAACAGAAAATAAAAATAATAGAATCAACTGGGTTGGAAAAGACATCCAAGAACATCAAGTCCAACCCTACTGTGGTTACCAGACCATGGCACCAAGTGCCACATCCAGTCTCATCTTCAAAACCCCAGGGACAGTGAATCCACCACCTCCCTGGGCAGCACATTCCAATGCCTGAGCACTCTCTCCGTAGAACATTTCTTCCCAATATCCAACCTAACCCTCCCCTGGCAGAGCTTGAGTCTGTGCCCTCTTGTCCTGCTGCTGGTTGCCTGGGAGAAGAGACCAACCCCCACCTGACTCCAACCTCCTGTCAGGGAGTTGCAGAGGGTGAGAAGGTCTCCCCTGAGCCTCCTCTTCTCCAGGCTGAACACCCCCAGCTCCCTCAGCCTCTCCTCATGGCACTTGTGCTCCAGTCCCTTCACCAGCCTCGTTGCTCTTCTCTGGACCTGCTCCAGCACCTCAATGTCCCTCCTGAACTGAGGGGCCCAGATATAACAATTTATATGCTTGCACTGTGCTACCTTAAATCTTCTTTTCAAAAGCATTAGGAATCGCTGAATCACAGAATCTCAGAACAGGTAATGTTGGAAGGAGCCACTGGAAGTCATCTAGTCCAACCTCCCTGCTCAAGCTCTACAGCATGTTACTCAGGATTGTGTCCAGATGGTTTTTGAATAGGTTAAATGCCCCACAAGAAAAGGGCAATGCTTAATGCTTAAGGTAATGCTTCATGGCAAGATATTTGATGGCTTTCCAGTTTTTCTTCGGCCACAAATAGCTAGCGAGAGAATCTCTAAAATTAGCATTCAAGAAAAACCTACTAGTTGCTGATCAAGCCTTTCACAGCTGGAGGTGCACAGTAAAGGGGCCTGGTTCAGCACACTTGCACAGCAGAGGGAAGGAAGTCTGATCCTCAGCAAGACTCCCAGATGATGCAAAATAGAATCAGACAGCAAGAGCCTTGTTAGAGTACCTCAAAGTGGCCCCCAAGATATTCAGCATGCACTGAATGTGAAACTCAGCTTTAATTCAGTAACAGAAAATTAAATACATCAAAGAAAATGCTGATGAGTGACATTCTGGCATTGGCTGTCCCAGTGAGGCATGTGAGCAAAGAGAATTAAGTAATTTGTGGAATGCTCCCTAGCTGAACCAGGTCAAATGCAGAAGAAGACCTTGTGAAAGGAAGTATGTGGTCTGTTAAGATAGATATGACAGACAGGACAATGGTTGAATTTAAATATGATTTCAAGGGAAATAAGAAACTTCACAGGAGGACATACTAGTGGTTATACTGTGTTAAACACTTATTCTGTGACAACATTAGATGCTGCATTTGAACTACCTGTACATCAGAATAGTGGGCAGCTTCCTTGCTACAGTGACAGTATAGTGAGTATCCTAATGATTTTAACAAAAATGAAGAAAACCAATTTTTACTCATTTCTTTACGTCATAAAATGGGATGTATATGAATAAGTGAATAAAGAAATCTCCAGCGGTGTAAGTTCTCATGAGTATCCTAATGATTTTAACAAAAATTAAGAAAAACAATTTTTACTCATTTCTTTATGTCATAAAATGTATATGAATAAGCGAACAAAGGAATCTACAGAGGTGTAAGTTCTCAAACCCAGAGAGTGCAGTCCAACACTAGGAGAGAATAACACTAGAAGAACCTTGTTAACTGAAGGAGTGCACAGTTCACAACTTTGAATCAGAAAGCAGTATGATCTTGTTAAAAACAGTAAGTAACAAAATTGAAGTACAATCTCACCCTTATAAATTCCAGCCAAATGTCTTGCTAAGTTATTTCAGGCAAATCAGTTACAAGCATCATGGTAAGTCTCAAATGGTCAAGGTGGTTCATTTGGGGAAAAAGAGAGCAGTCACAGTCTGCTGCAATGACAGCTCATCAAGTGAAAGAAGTGTATCCTGTGGTTTGCAATTGACTGTTTGAAAACCTGTGTGCACAGCCTCCATAGAACTGACAAAATATCAACTTTTTCAAATAGAAACTTTCAGAGAACAGTGCCTAAAAAATGGACTTGAGGATTTCCCTTAGGGAAAACCTGAAGCCCTATTAAAACCAAACATCTATCCCTTCATCTCACTTTTTGATTACTCAAAATGGTAGTCAGTATAAATTTTCTCCAAGTGTTCTGTTTATAATGTCATCAACAAATGCAATTTCTAAAGCATATAAATTGCACAAAACAAAGTCAGAGGACCCGGAGCTGTGGTCATACAGGAGACCTGGAAGAAAGTCAGAAGCAGTACACAGCTACTCTTGATTATCATTTGGATGTAAAAATCCAGACCTGATAAATCATGATTTATTACTGCTGTTTCTTAAATCTAAATTTCTATTCCACCATGCCAGTTACCAAGATAAATGTTCTTTTTTAAAAATCCTCCTCACCAAAATACATAAATAAAATACCAACTATAAAGGTATCCATGCAAGGCCAAGAAACACAAATTGAATGCCTCTATCTCTGATTTATACATGGCATAGTAACACAAAACTTGCATGCTGGGTCTGATCCTGTAACACCCTGAGAACTGTCTGCAGGTGGTGAAGCATAAAGCCTCAAACATTTTCACCCATTTTCCTTCTACTGAGATCTTTTGCTACAGAAGACTTCAATAAGAATCAAGTGCTCAAATGCTTTGGGTTTGCAGGCTGGAGAGCTCATATCTAAAGCAACTGGGAAAAGAGAAGGCTCAGGCCTTAGGAATTCCAAATCCATCATCTTTTATTTCAAGGCTTGGTAAGGGACCAGGTGGTCATCCATCATGTCATTTAAATATACCTACAAACTTAAAAAAGCATTGAAATGAATAATGAAGAAGATCATAAATTTTGCACTACCTGCAAAATGAATATACTTTATGTTTCTCAAATATAAAAGAAATGCATATTTCATTACAAAGCGACATGGATTGTTGGTGGCAGTAAGAGCTGGGGTTATGCATTATTCAGTCATGAGAAAATTCATTAATTCAAAGATTGCCTGATGGTGTACATGCCCTTCTGCAACACTAAGCCTGAGGGGGAGCGAAGGTATTTCAAACTCCAAACGTGTGTGTCGCATAGCTTTCCTGGCAGTGGAATGCTGGGAAATATCTGCATGCCATCCAGTCACTTCCAGTTACATGCTGACCTGCAGATTACAGAGGGACCAACAGAAAGGATATGGCAAAGCTGTGACTGGTGAGCATTGTCTCTCCAAGCTTCTCAGCCCAGCCCATCCATGGGAAAATACTGCATACCCAGGTTCAGCACCCAAGCAGGTACACAGTGTCACTTACCGTGGTGGTTTGGGCTGGTTCTTCACAATGGCTAGTATGGGGCTATGTTTTGGATTTGTGCAGAACACAGGGTTGATAATGCAGAGATGTTTTTGTTGTTGCTGAGCAGAGCTCACACAGAGCCAAGGCCTTTGCTGCTTCCCATACTGCCACACTGGCAAGGGAGTTGGGGGTGCATGGGAGACTGGGAGGAGACACAGCTGGGACAGGTGACCCAAACTGACCAAAGGGATATTCCATACCATAGCACATCGTGGTCAGTATGTAAAGTGGGAGGAAGAAGGAGGAAGGGGAGGACATTTGGAGTGATGGTGTCTTCCCAAGGAGCTGTTCTGTGTGCTGGGCCCTGCTCTTCTGGAGATGCTGAACACCTCCTGCCCATGGGAAGCAGTGAATTGATTCCTTGCTTTGCTTTGCTTGTGTGTGTGGCCTTTGCTTTATCTAGTAATCTGTTTTTATCTCAACCCATGAGTTTTTCTAGTTTTTACCCTTCTGATTCTCTCCCCCAGTCTGTTGGTGGGGGGGTGTGGGAGCAGCTGCATGGTTCTTTGTTGCTGGCTGGGGTTAAACCATGACACTTACACAGAATTGTAATGTATAGATCCTACAGTTTCCTGCTATCCATTTCCTGTAAATGGGAGCAGAGTGTGGTTGTAGATTAAATTGTGAGCAAGCGAAATGAGAGAATTTGGAAAGCAATGAGTGCTTTAGTTTAAGGTGACAAATCTGTGACCTGTAGTATCTCCTACTAAGGGCAGTGCAAAGGCAGCCTGCAAGCAAATTGGACATACTGATTCATCCCTGAGAGAACAGCTGTTACAGGAATTTTGGACATAATTTCTGATGTCTCACAGGCCTGGCTTTTTCTGACTTCAAACCCTCTCACAATGGAAAGATGCTACCAGTAGGAATCCAGAGTTCTGCACTGAATGAGGCTTTTTCATCAAATCAGTAGGCATATGGACTGTTTATCTGGCAATGGTGAGTGGTTGTTTTCACAAAGAAGTCACAGCATTTAACAAATATCTGTGTTGTGACATCTGCAGTTCATTCTAAAAACCTAAACATCTGAAAAAGGAGAAATTAGTGTGGGTGCAAAATTTGCTGATGATATGAAAATATTCAGAGCCAGTTACAACCCAATTGAGTGAAATGAGTTGCAGAAGCTCAGAGAAACAAACTATATCACAGTAAAATGGCAACCAAAGTCTAATGCAAATAAACACAAAATTATAACTATGAGAAAAATACAGTCTGGGTTCTGAATAAGCTGCTGTCACCCAGAAAAATGACCCTGCTGTTTATACAGGTGGTACTCTGTTAGCATCAGTCTAGTACTCAAAAATTGTCAAGATTCATAGAATCAACCAGGTTGGAAAGGACCTCAAAGATCATCAAGTCCAACCCTACCGTCGTTACTAGACTAAGTGCCACATCCAGTCTCATCTCAAAACCCTCCAGGGATGATGAATCCACCACCTCCCTGGGCAGCCCATTCCAACCATATTCCAGGCTGATCACTCTCTCCGTAAAAAATCTCTTCCTAATATCCAACCTAACCCTCCCCTGGCAGAGCTGGAGGCTGTGCCCTCTTGTCCTGCTGCTGGTTGCCTGGGAGAAGAGACTGACCCCCAAACATAATATTAGAAATTAGTAAGAAAGGACCACAAAAACATGAACTACAAGTGATAAACTGCCTCACTAACTCAATCCAGTATTCTGAATGCAATTCTCAGTTCTAGTGCTTAGGAGCTTGTGATACCTATCCAGTACATTTTAACAAATCATACACAAACATTCAGCTAAGGGTCACTTTTAACCAGACTTTAACCAATCTCCAAACAATGCTATTGTCTGCCACACATCCCTTTGAACCAAGAAATAAATAACAAACCGGAACTCATTTGTGTTACTTTGCCCAAAAATACTTCAATCAGGTGAATGTAAAACTTATCCTGGTTTGATAAGCTCAGTCAACAAGCTTGACCTATTTCAATTTTCTTTTCCCACGGGGCAAGAAAGTGCCATAGCAGTAGATGAGGGAGACATCCAGGTAAATGAAAAAGTCTGGGACAGAGTTCCATCAGTCATGGTTTAATCTCCATATGGGAACATGCACTAACAGAACCTGTCAATCACCAGCAAAGTTTGTGGGCTCAGGATGAATTAGAAAAGAGCAGATGAGACACTGAATCATATTCCAACAAGTGCTGATTAGGTGCACAAACCTTGCCTGGAAACATACCAAACTCCAAGGTCAATCTAAGCACTAATTTTACAGTATTTGGAAAAGCATTAGAAATAGAACCAGGCTGTTAATTTTAATTTCAGCAAACCTGGCATCTTACTGATCTAATTTGCCACGTTGATTGTACAATATACTTCAAAGGCCAAGGGTTCTGAAATTTGGTACAACATTAGCTTTTTAGAAACCTACACCATGCAAATATGCTGAGAAATGCCTGAAAGGAGAGTAAGCCCTGATTTATCATTTCTATATGGGTTCTGTAACACTAACTATCCCTTAAATACGATTGTATTTTTTCCAAATTAAAGTCTGTTAGTCCTGTGAATTTAAGAACACTGATAAAATGGCTGTTATTTTTTATCACTGTTGTGGTATTTCAGCAAGCCAACTGCAGATAGAGATGAGCTAAATTTTCTAGCAATTTGCTGTTTTTTCACTTCTCCCATTGTGAGCATTACCAAGTTTCAAAATAGACTGCTTACCACTGGAAAATGTCAGTGCCAATGTAAGGTCAGGTAATAAATAAATGGGTTTGTTACAATGATTTTAACTTCTCTGTTAAAAACAAATGGTAGCAACAAAATTATTTTCCAATAGTGTGATGAAAAAGCAGCAAACATATTACCTGCAAAACTCCAAACATCAGCTGAAGAACATAACTGTGGCATACTAAAACTTTACACAGCAACCCAATAGCATAAATGGTACTACAATGGTACCGTGGTTGAATATTATGGTTGCAACCTCATTGAGATATAATTCAGAGATTTTGCAAGCTCATGAGCATGAGTGATAACACGGAAGATGATTCTGTGAAATCTGAGGATTTAAAAAAGAAGTCCAGACTGGTTGAAACTCTGGAAACTTGCAAGTGAGAGTGAAAGATGAGAATACTTTTCTTTTGAAGTGAAAATAGCAAAAGCTCCATAAATAACAAGCACTTTAGAGATCACAAAGCAGGCATATTTCTTGTCACTCTCTAGTTTTGGGCTATAAAATAGGATAATCCTGATGTTACTGCAAATGCACAATCCCTCAAAGTTTCAGCTTATTGTTAACAAGGCAACATTTCTGGATGAGACATAAACCCATCAAATAATAAAGGTGTTTTCCCTGTCAGAAAGACCAGGCTAGTCCATTAAACAGTACATTGATCACTGGCATGTCATGATGGAACCCCAGTTTATCATCTCTCCAAAACGAAAGCACAACTGTAGGACTGACACAGATTTCCTTGGCAGTGCCTAAATCAATCAATCAATCAATCAGAGTAAGTAAAACGGGGTAAATGATAAAGGAAATCTGCACTAGGACTTTGTCAGCATAAAGCTTTGCTAGTTAAGAGAGTAACTTCCATCACTCTTTTTTTTAATCTTTTAGGCAACTACCAACCTAAACATTCTGCACCTCCATATCATCTGCAGCAACAATTCTTGCATGATCAGTCATGATGATCCTATTCATCATTAGATGTTAGGAAAACATTTTTCCCTGTTAGAGTGATCAGGCACTGGGAATATTGCCCAGAGAGGTGGGGGAGTCACCGTCCCTGGAAGTGTTTAAGAGGTCTCTGTATCTGGTGCTAGAGGATATGGTTTAGGGGTTCCAGCAGTGACAGGTTAATGGTTGGATGATCTTGGAATTCTCCTCCAGCCTTGATGATTCTATGGCTCTGTGATATCTAACTTGAGCAGATTTTGCAAAGTAGATAGAATAATAAAAAGAAGGAAACTGTGTCTCAACTGCAAAACTGAAATATTTCAATACAATTCTTTTTCTCCATTTCACTACAGAGGTGTAAAAGAAGCCCAGTGTTTTGAAATCATTTGTCACATTATGCAAGTGAAAAGAATAAAAAAAGGGTTAACCATGTAAACAGAAAATGAAAATTCTCAAAACAGAGAAATAGACTTTACAAATGTAATCCTAATGAAAACCTGAAGCTGGACAATCCAGTGCACCTCATTTGTTTTCACAGAATCATAGAATCATTGGATCATAAAGGTTGTAGGAGACCTCCAAGATCAAGTCCAACCATTAACCTGTCACTGCTGTAACCCCTAAACCACATCCTCCAGCACCAGATCCAGATGCCTCTTAAACACTTCCAGGGATGGTGACTCCACCACCTCTCTGGACAACCTATTCCAGTGCCTGAACACTCTAACGGGGAAACAAGTTTTCCTAACATCTCCTCTGACTCGTCCCCTGTCTCAGCTCAAGGCCATTCCCTCTAGTCCTCTCCCTGCAGCCATGGCAGGAGAGACCATCCCACACCTCTCTACAACCTCCTTTCAGGTAGTTGTAGAGAGCCATGAGGGTCACCACTGAGCCTCTTCTTAAGGCTGAACAAACCCAATTCCCTCAGCTTTCCCTCATACAATATGTGTTCCAGACTTTTTCTGACCTTGTTGCCCTTGGCTGGACTCTCTCCAGTGCCTCAATGGCCTTTTTATAGTGAAAGGCCAAAAGTGAACACAATACTTTTGCTGTTTAACAGCAGCTTAAAATCTCTGATGCATGCAGCCTGTCTCCTCATGATTTTTATAGACTTAAACAACAATGGATTCTAGAATCCTTGCCTTGGCCAATGACATTTGCAAAAGTAACAGAAACAAGGCTTTACTTTCCCACCCATGTCTTAGCAAACACAGTATCACTTGCACTTGTGTTAAGCAGGCTTTGCATTGCCATTCCATCCATGTCCTAGCCAAAAGCAACATCACAATAAGCTTTTCAGAACATTTTTCAGAACAGATCATAGAATGTAGCCCCCAATAAATCTTTCAAATTTCATTTCTTCAAGATGTATCTCCATCAACTACCTCTGACAATACAGAGAATGTCACTAAAGTTATGAATTTTGCTTAAGGTTATGAAAATGTGGCAGCAGTTACAGCCTCAGGGTGCACACACTCTGCAGTTCTCTGTCAGAGCAGCATCTGCTCTCCAAGGTCAGATGCAATAAAGAATCATTTGCTGACCAGCTATTCAGAGGGAGCAACCTTGGAGGAGACAAAACTCACTTGACTTTTCATTCTAGCAGTCACTAAATACACAAATGAATCTGGATCCTCAGACAAAGCTCTCTGGGAAAGAGAGACAAAGGACTATAAAAGGAGGCATTACATAATGGCTCTTTGGGGAGAAAACAGCAAATAGACAATTTTTTTTTTCATAAAGACAAGGGTAAAAACTATGTGCAGGAAGGGAATAATGAACTTTTAGAGGCTCTGACATTAACTTCGAGTAATACTTCACTGAGGAAAGTAAACCCATAAAAAATACATAGACATTTATTATTTTGCCCTCTATGTTTCCTTTTCTAGCTAAAGTGGAGAGTGTTTGTTTTCTTGGACCCATTAGCAAATCCCAGTGGGCATTTATTTGTTCATTTTTCCTCTAAATATCACAAGTATCTGAAAAGACAAACTGTAAAATGAAACTGTACAACAGGAACTCAGGAAGAGTCTGTGCTAACAGTGAATTTGCAGGATCCCTGCAAATCTGGGAACTTAAAGATGACAGTTGCAAAGTACAGTACAATACCAGGGAACAAACAGGGACCTGCCTCCAAGGAAACTATCAAGGAAGCAAGGAGAGTGACAGCACTGTAACCAACCAAGACTCAGCAAAGTTATGAGCACAAGGATGATGGTGAACTTCAAACCCAGCAACCTGCACATACAGCAACAGAACCAAGTGGTGCTTGACCCATCATTTCATTGCTTGCCCAGCCTTTTTGTTTGCAGCTCCTGCAAAGAGTTTTCTTGCTAAGACATAGCTCAAGAAACATAATTTTTCTCTGAAATCCCTGAAGAAATTTTACCACATTAATCATATTAATTAGAACTGGTGCAAGTTGAAAATAAACACTGCAATTTATCTCAGAGTTGGGTGAGATTATCTGTGTACTCATTCTATATAATAGACTGATGCAGATGTATTTTTCTTTTGCTACACACATACTGTCCTCACCCCCTCAACCCCACCCCATCTTGCCCCTGATGAAAAATTTGGTTACAGCTCACATGAAAAAGTTTAAGTACTTGAGTGCACAACAGATGGAACCCAAATGACCACCAAGTACAATTTTACATGCTGCACAGTTTTGAATTTAGATTGTGTTTATAGTGACTTTGGAACGAGAAAGACCAGCCGAAGTCAGCTGAAGCCAATACTTCATTGGTTTACCTACAGTCCTTGTACTGGTTCTGTTCATCCTGCAGGTAAGTCTTAAGTTGTACTAACAGATTTCACTTCAAACTTTTCTTAGTAGAATGGCTTTTATTTATGATTTATTTATACTTTCAGTAAACTCATTGCCAAGAAACCAGAGGTAATTTTCGAGCAACAACTGTAGTGTAAATGAAGTTTTGGCTGGGACAGCCTTGATGGTTATAGGTGTGACTCTTGTTGCAGTATTTCTCATCTGCTAAGCCAGGAGAGGTTTTTTATGCTATAGTGTCTTTCACACACTTTATTTACACTGGGAATATTTTCTCTGGTAGCTATACCTACAAATATTTTTACTGCCAACTCCAAACATTTGCAACTGTAACAAATATTTATAAAGCATTAAAGCAAATATTTACAAGAAAAACCCCTCTGAGATCATCTGCTACTTTAGATGCAGAAAACTTCCACTGTAATGCCTTAGCCATGAAGAAGATAAAGAAAAACCCTTCAGGACATGAAACAACTCTATATTAGGGAGATCACACATTACATATGGAGCCTACAGTTATGTGTATGAATTTAATGTCTGAAATCTTGATACATGGAATTTATGTTACTCTGAGTAAGTGCTTTTCATGCACAGAGCTAGACAGAGGACATACACTAAGCAAAATTATTTTCTGTCTTTAAGTGCACAACTGGATGTACATCCATGCACACCCAGGGTTCACAGCAAGTTCCCTGAACAATGATCTTAATCTTCAGCTGAAATGACTTTTTGGTAGTGGTATGACTGAAACAACAGCACTGGACTAATCATAAGAAAATGTGACAGCAGAAATTAAAAAATGAAGACTATTAACATTGACACTGTTTGGAAATTTGGCAAGAACCTCCCACGAATTCACAGTTACATCTTATATCAGTTACTCAACTTGAAATCCTAGGAATTCCAGTGAATTTATCCTATAACATTAGAGCTGATGAAATAATTCTTGAGTTCTTTACTACATATGGTATTTTCAAACTTTGAGGAACGTCTTATCTGTCAACACTCTACTTTCTACGACTTCTTAATCCTTTACTATCTCCCTATTAGCCTTCTATTTATTTATCTTATAAAAATCCAAACTGCTAGGGTGCAACATTAAATAACCATTTTGGTTGGGAAAAATAACATTCAGCCAATCAGATAAAAATATAGTACCAGGCAAGTAATTACTAAAGTTACTTAAGGCCTGTGTTTTTGAAAAGTATTTCCCCTAGAGATGGTTTTATGTCATCTGGAGCTATAGAAAACACATCCCTATCTCCCTGCTCCTCTCTCCCCAAACAGCTTTTCTGTGATTGTGCTATAACTCCATGGCTGGAAGTCTCATCCTTGACTTAATGACATGGAAAGCTAAAGAGATGCCCCCAAACCCTCCTTTTTAAAATGGTTGCTTTTTCTGCTGAAGCAAATTATAAATATTCCCTAAACTACCAGAATTTATTTGGAATAATGTCTCCACTATTCCATTTGGCATATAGTCAACTTACTCCTTCCATTTCCCAACAATAAGGTTAGTTAGAATTAACAAGTACTGGTTATGATCCAGGCTGTTAATAGTAAGATTGATCCATGGGGTGTTTTATAGCTCATTAAAAGTTTATTAGCTATTGCAGATCATCAATAAAACCTGTTTAATTGGCTAATTGCTACAGCTGCTGCTGTGAGTGATGCTTGTGATTCTGCCCATGTCTAGAGCAGCATGTTCTCCTGAACACTGCCTGATACTCCTTTTACAGGAGACTCTTACTGCAGTTTAGTATCCAGTCATAGCACAGCAGTTTTTACCTCCTAACAGTGCCTGTGAGGAACACTGGATTATGTTACAGCTACAGCCAGGAGAATCTTTTTTAAATCTGTGGAAAAATAACAAGTTTAAAGCTTTTCACGTGTCTTGCTTTGATAAGTTGTGGAAAAATAACAAGTTTAAAGCTTTCAAGTGTCTTGCTTTGATAAGCAGTAACCTCAGAAAGTCAGTGCTCTGATGGGCAGACTAGGGATTACTATATTCTAGCCTGTCTTGCAGCCATTTCACCATCCCACATGGGTAAGCTAGTATTTGCACTGAAAAACATCCAGCAACCAAACATTTGGCCAGCTGGAATTATAAGAATGATGATATCTCATAATTATTACTAGATACAGTGTAATTTTATTTGAATTCTATTTCAAGGGATAAAATTATCCTATTTGATGTGCAGAAACTTTTCATTTTCTTCATAAGCAACTTATTCTAATTGCTTGTAATATGAAAATTGTGTTTAAATACATCAAGAGTGTATTTTTGCTCACTGCAACAGCCCTGAACTGTTGCATATGAACAGCTGACTGCCATGCTGTACTGCAGATGTCTGTATGAGATTAGCAGCTCTTCCAGTGTTCTCAGAGCAGCCCAGAAGGTCAATTGAACATCAGGAATATCATTGAAGCCTTGAGCAACCTGATCTAGTGGCGAAGTGTCCCTGCCCATGGCAGGGGTGGTTGGGATTGGATGATCTGTAAGGTCCATTCCAACCCCTAAATTCTATGATTCTGTGATGAGAATTTTGCTTGTTAGAACCTGTTGAATGCTGCATATATTTCAGGGTCTCAAACTGACACTAACCAAGCAGAGCTGCTTTATCAATATGCATTCCAGGCAGTTGTGCCCAGGCTCTCATCAGCAAAGAGCATAGGCCAAGTATTCTTCTGAAACAGGGTTATACTTGCAGAAATTCCTAAGAGGCAAATGCATACAGTATTTATTTATTCATGCATTTGTCTATTTCTTCTGCAGCTATTCAGCTATATGCTTGAGTAGATGGAACCCCCCAAACACGGCTCAAAAGTATTTCTACAGGACACTTCCTTAAAAGTTCTGAGTAAAGGGCAGTAGCACACAGCTGAGAACAGCTTGTTATGCCTGTGAATTTATTTATTTATAGCTGTGCAAGCTCAGTAAAGGGAGAGGGAGTGTTTTTAGCAACAAGGTCCCTCTAGACCTTCCAATTATCCTGCTGCTGAAGGGTAATGTAAGACAGAAAAATAAGCAAACACACACAAAAGAGGGATCTAATTTCAGTTATTCCTATAGATCATCCAAGGTTCATTTTAGAACTGTATGTCCCTTATCATAGAGTTCCTAAGGTTCAAAAAGACCTCTAAGATCAAGTGCAACTGTTAACCTAAATTTGCCATCTTCACCACTGAACCATCTCCCCAGGTGTCACATGTAGATGTTTTATGAACACTTATAGAGATGGTGAATCCACTCCTACGGTGGGCAGCTTCTTCCAATGCTTGATCACCCTTTCAGTGAAGAATGTTTTCCTAATATCCAATCTAAACCTCCCCTGGTGCAACTTGAGGCCATTTCCTCTCATCCTGTTGCTTGTTACCTGGGAGAAGACAGAGACCCCACCTCACTACAACCTTATGTAACACAGCTGTGCATCCCTGACATTCAAATTCTAAAGCCAGTGGTATATACAGCATAGTCCATATTACTTTGCCTTCCAATACCAACCTGATGTTAATACAACACATAAATATTATGCTCTGAAATCCAGCAACATTCAACACATCATCTGTGCTTGCTGAACAACAAGAGTACTGTTGCAACAGCCTTTCTCTAGTGACCTCTCTCTGCCCTGGATTTTGTGATACAGGAGTACAGTGGTTATGCAACAGAGAGTATCATCCTAGCATATTGTCAAATCTGCTTGCTAATTATACATTAAGCGTTTATCAATGCTGAAAGTGAATGAATTCATTACAAATACATGACATGTATCCTAAGCTACTATTAAGGCTACAGTCTTCTGAATAATGAATGAAGTAACAATGATTTTCAACCACAGTTCAACAGGATAATCACATTTCAGAGTAACAGCTCGTGGTACGAAAGCCTGAGTGCTTTCAAAGCCAGCATGAGCTTATCACGTCACAAGAAACTAGGTCAACTGCAATTCATCTTGCTGCTTTAACAGTCTTACACGTATTACTTTAGATCATCTTAACCAATAAACTTAACTATTCAATTTTTAATCATGCTTCAGTATTTTCAATATATTCTGCGATTCTGTGAAATCTTACCCTTCAAAAGGGCATCAGTTAAGACTACTTACAAAGAAGGGCAAGGGAAGAGGAAGAAAAGAATCATAGAATCATCATAGAATTTTAGGGGTTGGAAAGGACCTTATAGATCATCTAGTCCCAACCCCCTGCCATGGGAAAACACCTCACCACTAGACCAGGTTGCTCAAGGCTTCATCCAACCTGGCCTTGAACACTGCCAGGGTTGGGGTAGCCACAGCCTCCCTGGGCAACTTGTTCCAGTGTCAAAGATGCAATAATTCGATATATGACAAGCACTGCTACTTATAAATTGTAGATAAAAACCATTTCAGTGCTGAGCTGCTGCTTCTACTGCAGACCCTCCTATACTCCCTTTGTTGTCTGATTTGTACACCAGTGCAGTGTACAAATTTACAAAGATCCTTGCAATGCTAACTCTGCATAGACACAATGCACAAGAACCTGGGAAGAAAATACAGTCTACAGATCTGCCTCTCAGAGGGTTGAGAAAATTCACATTCCTGGAGCTCAGTTCCATGTTTGAGATCAGTAGAAACTCTCAAAGCTCTGAGAAGCTGTGATGGTGGCTAGATGGAATCCTGTGCATGGTATCAATGCCCGTGGGGCACTTTTTGACAACTTTTGGGATATTCCAGCCAAACAACATCCTCTGTTCAATCCAACAAAAATAACTGAAAAAAACTATGCTGTATAAGAAAATTTAAGCCAGTATAGAAAATAAATATTGATAAAACGCGTAGTTTCCTTTCCTCTTATTCCTTGCTTCTAAGCCTCATAAGTCTTCTCGATATTCACAGATATGCAAAAGCTTTGAAAAAGAATTTTGAATGCTTGCTCCTGGTTATAGCACATCAATACTGAGATGCAAGTAATAAACAAATTCCAAAGCAATATGATGGCCAACAGAATGTTTGTACAGTCAAATAGAAGGTCATAGAATATGTACAGCTATATGACAAGACTGAATTCAGAAAATATCTAATTGCTTTGTGGGCAATCTTGAAGAACAAAAATTGAGAAAAAGATGTCATTTCCATAGAAAGATTTTCTTCTGAGACAGTCAGGAGGACATGCCTCCTATCCATCAAACACTATAGATAAGCTCAGAGCAGAGCACACAACCACTGACTGTGTGGGTTACACTGCAGTCTGTCACCTGTCCTTCTGGGGCAAAACCTCCAAGAGCTTTGTGATTTCCAAAATCTTCTGCCAAGGAACAGAAACCTAAAAACAAGGATCCTGACAGATGGCATCTTGAGACAGAACAGCCAGCGCTATGGGGTGTGTCAGAACCATGGCTTTGTCAAACTTCAACTTTAAAGTCAAATTTCTTAAGAGCAAGTGGTGTCAAATAGGAAACGACGCAGATAAAATCTTCTTCTAAAGTAGCAATCAGCAAGTCTTATGGAAACCCAAACTGAACCTCTCCCAATACCACCTGCTAATACCAGATGAAGATGTGAGCAGTGGGTTTATGCTGGCAGCCCTTAGTATGGTTTCAGCTGTACCATGATAAACCCCACATGTAGGTTAATCACACAGACTATGCAGGGCACTGTAAGTCCAGCTGGGCTGATTAAGAAAACTCAGATGGAGAAACAATGTTTTGTACCACTGTAGGTTTTCAAAGGCTACAACCATATTCCTTTAATGCAAAATACCTAAAAGACCTAACAAGATTGGAAACATGAGCAAAACCTCAAGCCAGTCTGAAGCAAGGATGCAATCAAATACATCAAGGTTTTGTTGTGATTGACTGAAAGGGAGTTCTTACCTGAAACAATACATAGTTGTGTCACACACAAGATGGTTGTCCATACAATCTTTTACCAAGAACTTGTGCCACTATAAAGCAATATACTGCAGCCCTTCCTGGTGACTATGTGCAACTGGAAATAGCATCTCTCTCTCAGAGTTAATGAATATAACACTGTTGGCTGGTACAACAATAATGCTGCACTCAGTCTGACTAGAGAAGGGGTTTGGAAAAACTTTTTGAGCTATCAACTCCCAATATGAGAAGTTACTTGCGAGTAACAACCTTAGTCTAATGAAAGAAGAAATTAAGTGTTACCCACTGTGGGATTGTCAGTGTTCTTCCTGTGAAATGTTTATCACACTACTGAGAATAATCATTAACCTCACTGACACCTTTGCAACTTCTCAACATCATGACAAACAGAGCTTAGGAAACATAACTCATTCAACCCCTTGTGAACAACCCTTTTGGCAGTGATAGTAGGTATGATATTAACTATTTGGTTAGAAACATTAATGTAATATAAAAACTGAATATAGATGCAATGAACTGTGATTTTGAGAGCATGCTACAGAAAATTCTCTGTGTACCAGTCTAGTAGCATTTAGAATGAAAGTTTAAGGTATGACATTTGAGTGCTGAATATTAACTATAAAATATTACAGCATGAGAAAGATCAGTGTCATCCTTGGCTATCAACAGAAATGTGTCTATGTTTCAGAAAGTCAATTCAGATGTATAAACATCCAAATTACCCAGAAGTTCATTACACAGCCTCAGGGCAGAATCAGCATAAATCATTTAACCACCTTGATCTAAAACGCAGATTAACACACATGGTCTGTTCATAAAACCAACCAACCTCACAGGAATCAACAAGTTTCAATCAGTACTTTCTAGTCTGTAGCACTGCAATAGTTTTTGCTAGAATGCAAAACTATACTTTTGCTTAACCGAAAACAGTCAAGCTGGAAGTTTTCAGTTCATCAATCAAAGAATCTTATTACACAGGGTAAGAGATTAAATTATACTACACCAGTCATTATCTTTGCCCTGAATATTTTTCTCATACCTCATTATCTTTGCCCTGAATATTTTTCTTGTACTCTTAGTTTTGGCATTACTGAAACACTTTTCCACCTTAGAAAACCTTGACATTCTAGGGTTGGACTGGATGATCTTGGAGGTCTTTTCCAACCCAGTTGATTCTATGATTCTATGAATTAACCTGTCATTGCTGTAACCCCTAAACCATATCCTCCAGTGACAGATCCAGACACCTCTTAAACACCTCCAGGGATGGTGACTCCACCACCTCCCTGGGCAATCTATTCCAGTGCCTGACCATGATGATCATCACTAATGATCACCGTGCAACGGTTCTGTCATCAGCTTTGCAATACCCTCACAAGTCAGAATGTCAAAGTCTTCACATCTAAACAAACATTCCAGGGCACTGGGGGGGTTTGTAGCAGTTTTTGCACCGAGGGAGTGATGGGGAACCCAACTTCATGCTCAGATGTCAGGTTCATAGCTAGAGCATGAATTTCACAAATTAAAGTAATTTGAGTTGGTTACAATTCCCTGTGCAAGCATATAATTAATAAAATGGGAATAAACCTTGCTGTACAATTTGTGCCAGCATTTGCTCTAATTTCCCAGACAGCCACAGCCTCATTACCTCCAGATTTGTGCATCTCATTACAATGCTGACACTCGCACTTGTGTGATTAGCGATGAAATTACAGATTCATCCTGATTTAGTGTGGCCTTTATTGCTGTTAATTAGCCAACGAAATGTGAAAACTGTTACAGCATTTTAATTATCTGAATGCAATGAGATTTGTATATTAAAAAAAAATAAAATAACAAACCAAAACCTAGAGAATGATATCTTGTCTTGGAAATAGTTGCTGGTTTTGAAGGAAAAAGCTGTTTGAGAGGAAGTTGAAAATTTATTTTGCTGTTGGTTGAGGTGACCCCTCCTATCTATGTCTGCTTTGGACAGTTTTGTTTTTGGCAGAAAGACAGACCAAAAATACCTTCTTATCAAAGGGCATCAAAATGTGCAGCAACAAAAACCAGAATGAAATACGGACAGATGAATTGCTTAATCTAAGTAAAATGTTTATATTCTTTTGGCCAAGATCCTTCAAAAAAAACCCTGAAGGAACAGTCACCAGCAATCACAACTTATCTGCAGAAACAAAACCTCAAAGGAGGCAGCAGCAAAACCCAAAGGAAAAAAGCACTGAAATCTGAAACAAGTTGCTGGACCTAGGTGGAAGTAATTTTGTAATTACTGAGTGTTTTTTAATTCCTGAATGGGGACATGCTGAGTAGTCAGCATGACCCCAGTGTCATCAGTTCTCCAAGCTGACATGAGTGTCCCCCTGCAGTCAGCTGTCACGGAAGGTGCATGGGAACACAACTTCTCTGGTGTAGCCACAGCATGGGTTACACACAGCACATAACTGTAATGAGTCTTGTATGAGTGAGGGATGTGTCTGTTTCCTAGTATTTGGTCTTCTCACTATTTAAACTGATGTTTCATTGGCATTATAGCTTTGCTTCACTAGTCTTAGTTATTACTAGTTTATTAATTTTTGATAACACATGGTAACTGACCAATTGTCACAGCACATTGTGCAGGAATTTGGTTCATGGGCAGAAGGCAGGTTTAAAGAGGTGGAGAGCTGCATATCCTTGCATGCTGGCACCATGTCTGCCCTATGACAGGTTGCAGGAGAAGGAAGGCAGTCAGAGTAGTCCTCCAGTGGCTGCATACCTCTAGGCTGCATGTAATGGGATGTTAGGCAGACAGATCACATGTGAGCACTTATAAGAACACACAAACTTTCAAGCCTGAATCCTGAACTGCACCACACTTTGTGTGTTTGTCTTTCAGTAAATACTGAGTTATATCAGCCTGTCTTCACCAGCCCCCATGAGAACACAGAGCCTGGCAAGCCTGCAGACAGGTACTGACAACACACGTGCAATCTGTGGAAAAGAACTGTTGTCCCATACTTCTTAATATAGACTCAAATTTGTAGGACATTATTCTCACTATAACCATTTAAATCTTTCTTCAACAGTGCAACCTATGTAAGTGTTATCTTAGAATCATAGAATCATCAATGCTGGATGAGACCTCCAAGATCATCCAGTCCAACCATTAACCTGCCACTGCTGGAACCCCTAAACCCCTTCAGCACCAAATCCAGATGCCTCTTAAACACATCCAGGGATGGTGACTCCACCACCTCCCTGGGCAATATTCCAGTGCCTGAACACCCTAACAGGGAAAAAGGTTTTCCTAACATCTCCCCTGACTCATCCCCTGTCTCAGCTCACAGCCATTCCCTCTAGTCCTCTCCCTGCAGCCATGGCAGGAGAGACCATCCCACACTTCTCTACAACCTCCTTTCAGAGAGTTGTAGAGAGCCATGAGGTCACCCCTGAGCCTCTTCTCAAGGCTAAACAAAACCAACTCCCTCAGCTCTTCCTCACACCATGTTTTCTAGACCTTTCATGAGCCTCATTGCCCTTGGCTGGACTTGCTCCAGTGCTTCAATGCCCTTTTTACAGTGAGGGGCCTCAAACTGAACACAATACTCAAGGTGTGTCTTATTTGATTATAAATAACTTTTTATACCTTATACTTCTATTCTGATAATTCTGATTAAGGATCAAGCTGTCTTAAACCTGTCCACTCCTTTCATCATATATTGGATAGAATTCACATGTTTCTTTGCAAAAACGAAATTGAACTGGTGTCACAATTTCTCAATAGGCACGATAGTTCAAATTAGGTGTTCAACAGAGAAGCATCAGGAAATCTGAAAAGAAAGACTTGCAAAGAAATGTCAGATTTAGTAGATTTTATGCACATACATCTCACACATGGGCATCCATCAGTAGTCCCTAACATTAAAATATAATTGGCATTGTGCTGCACTGGGAACTTCTCTGATCTTTCATGTACATCCTCATCTTAATTTCTTTACATTATACTGGTTGTTTTTTTAAAATTAAATAGCCAAGGAAAATATTCTCAAGTAAGACTGTGTTTTAAGGTTCTGTATACCTCTAGTGAAACCAAATTCAAAACATTATGGTGAAAATAGTGAAGTCATTGCATTATTGCTACTACAGACCCAAGAACTTTCATTATGTAAAAACCCAGCATGACTTTATCCATGTATTTAGTGTGCAGAAAGCATGAAAAAATTGAGTGTTTCAGAGATATTTCATTCATTGTTTCTCTCGTGCCTTCTATCTCCTCTCTACTTTTAATACCACAATCAGTTCCCTGAAAATAATTTTGGGAACTGTACGAAAAAGAAGATATTATTGAACTGAGCATCTGCCCGAGGAACTAAATATGGAAGAAATCCTAGAGTGATGGGCTTAATATATAGAAATAAACATTAATTTATTCAGCAATTTTTCACTCTAAAGCTAGCTCCCCCAGAAGCAGTGTACAAGAATAAGTACCAACATTTTTCAAACAGAAACGCAAATATTAGGCAATTTGCCAAAGGCTACACAAGTCAATAAGAGAATTATGAGCAGAGTCCAGTTCCTCGCTGAATTCATTAAACTGCTAATCAGTTAAGTCCTTAAAGTCAGGACAAGCAACACGTATTTCTCATATAAGCACAGAAATTATGTTGACAGAATATATATAAATATGTGCACACACTCGATGTGTTAGCACCGCAGTCCCTGGAGCTTCTTGAAAAATCAGACATCAAAATCTATAAAAGTAGAGGCATTATTATCTTATTTTCTACTCAAAGATACTGCCTAGTTCTGCTTAAGAGAGTGCTCAAGATCACTCCTTTATGCATTGTTCCAGAGGATCCTATCTTCTAAATCCCAGTAAGTACATGAACTTAGTGCATGCATTCTTAATAAACAGCTTTTCCCCCTCATCCCTTATGCATTACTACCTTGGAATTACTTTACTTGCCAGACAACCTTTCCTCCTTTTGACCATTCATTTGCACACAAATAAGAAAAAAATCTCCAGCTGGATACACACATTTCAGGGAAAGTTTTACAGCTGTCACAAAGTAGTAGAAAGGACGGTACTGGCTGCACTAGGCCAGCTGAGTGTCCCAGCTCAGTGCATGTATGTTCCCAGTGAAATAGATACATCTTCCTATGACTATGATCCTTTTGGCACACAAGGATAAATGCAGCCAATTAATGCAAAGCAGTAAGACACTCACAAATGTGAAGTCAAATGTATTGGAATGTCTAACCTGACCAGCTTCATTCAACCAGCTCAGAACAATGGACACCTTAAAACTGAAAGATTCATTAATTCCAAATAATTAATAAAGTATATTTTACCCATAAATTCAAACAGCCTTTTTCAATGGCAACTAAGGAGAAAAGCAATGAAGTTATTCCTGCCCATCCCCTTATTTTCTGGCTCTGTGTAGAGAATGAGACAGTAAAGTGCTATTTCTCTAGCTTAAAATCAAAAGGTTGATGTGCTATACTGAAGTCTAGAAGATGCTACCACCAATAAATTTGCAAGTTAATGGCTTGTATATTCATACTCTAACAGACAACTATACAAGTTCATTTTCCAAACAATAGTATCTCATCAGTCCAATATGGCACAGTTCATTAAAGGTTTCTAAGTGACATGAGACTGGGGGCACTCACATGAATTCTAAAACAAGTACACTGAAATATCATAGAACTGTTGAAAAAACCCTATTGTATCATCCCACCAAAACATTACTTGTCCCTGCCTTCACTTTAACCCTGACCCATAAACTCCCCATATGCTCCTCATCTGTCCCCAGACAGAGCTCCATGCACTCCAGCAGCTCACTGACATAGAGGGTGACACCTACTCCTTACCTCCCCTGCCTGTGCTTCCTCCAAAGCCTGCATCCTTCCATTCCAATGCTCCACTCATCATGATGCCAACAAGAACATAGCCCTGTGGGCATGCACACATCTCTAACCCCTCTTGTTTATTCCCCATGCTTTGTGTGTTGGGGAATTCCAGCTGGGCCTCAATGAAGCTGACTTACTGGTTGGAGTGGCTGGAATTTCTTTGTGCTGCTCTTCAGGTGCTCTTCTGCTGATCCATGATCCCTCTCTGGTCTCAGGGCATTTATTAGGGGCACTGGCACCAAACTGGTACAAGTGGGATGAACTGAGGTTCCCTTCCTCACCATGTTGGCAAGCATATGACCTATAATGTAATGGGGTGGTCACTCACAAAACACTTTCTCCTTGAGCTTGTCTTTCCTTTCTTTTAAGATATGAGGTCTTCTTTTTTCACAGTTTTTGCTTGTTGAGACTCACTGATTAGGACAGCATTTGGACCAAAGGAAGGTGGACAAGAGAGATATTGTACAGGAAAGCTATATAATGAAAAAAGTCAAATTTGCTGAAGAAATATCAATAATTTAGCTGTCTTCTGCTTACTAAGAGGGACTGTGTCTGTCTTGCAATACCTCACAGAACTAGAGACAGTGCAAAACTAACTTGACCAAAGATGACAAAAAGCTCTGCAAATACCTGAAATATGACATCACAGTACTGCATCAGAAGGATTAAAAGAGAGAAAAGCTGTGTGCACTACCCTGCACCAATACTGCAACTGAACACTGAAACAGCTCAAATTAAGTGCAAAATGGTCCAGTTTAAAGAATGGCTTTAAATGATGATGTTTCCTCAGCCCTTCAATATTATGCTTCAGCATCATCAGTACACAGTCATGCATGGTTGACAGAGGACGTATCCTTCCATCATCCAGCACCCTCATACCCAACCTATGTTTCCTCAGAGAGGAAGGCTGCCTATGAACACTTTAAATTCTATGCATGTTTGTTCCACCACTTGTCCTCAGCCTCAAGATGACTGCTACATCTTTCACTGTATCTATGAAATTTGAACACAAAAAGAGAGAGGGGGGAAAAAGGTATTTAAAGCCTGTGATTTAATAAAGGAAACACCCAGAAGAGGTGGGGAGGCTGGTGAAAGGTAGTCAAGCACCAGAGCATTGTGCAAGTGTTGTCAAGGTAGCCAAGAGGGCACTGAGAATACTGATAGGCAACAGCAACTGCAGGGATGTAGTGCACATGAATTCCTTGCTGATGGTAAGCATCACTTTTAGATCATAAAACAAGGGATAACTGTCTCCTGAGTCTTTTTATAAATGCATTAAGTTACAACGGTTAACTCTACAAAAAACACTGTAGGACCATGTAAAGCACTTAGAATACACCAAACAAGTACCTCAGACACATGAGCAAAGAAAGTCAAAACACCCTAACACATACAATGCTTACATAAGATTTTGTGGCCAGTGTTATTCAAGACAGTGATCCAGATATAAGAACTTGCTCTCTCACATAAACCACTATCACCTGAAGGCAAGCTAATTCTCATTCTACAGAAGTCAAAATATTATGCCTTAATAATATCTCTTGCATCTTGAAATACTCTCTTGATATAAGACAGTTATACTTCTGCGGGTCCATCACAAGAATTATGCCTTTCCATCTAGTACTGACTCTTTGACACCACTCAAGGTCCATCTACTTCATTTCATTGACTCACCCTTCCCTGGATATCACTTGCAAAATTAGATCAGCTTGAAAAAATACACAAAATGTGAAGTATACTCTCTGCTAGTAGCCACTGTAATTAGCTACAAGCTGCTGAATGTCAATTCATCACACAGGGCTGAATGAGAGGAGGGGAACAGTCAGCTTGACCACTGAGGTCTTTATGAAGTGCAGAAATTAGCAAATCTCAGTAGGAAAATGCCCTGAAGTATGTATTTGCAATTCCACTGCTATGTTAAAAGTTATTCACGTGCCACAGCTAGAATGAGACAAAAATAGAAAGCTTACATAAGCTTCTATTATGAAGAATGAGCATTGAATGCAAAAGTAATTGAAAATGAGATAGGCAGACAGTGGAAGGCTAGATCTGCCTTAGCTCTAAAAATACACAATAATGTATTTGCTGGTTAATGGCTGTAAACGACATACAGATGATCCATACTCATTTATAAACACTGTGTGTGACCTGGTTATTGAGATAGTTCCTGTGTGCATATATGACTTTGGCTTAGTAAAAGAGCTGTTCAGAAACTGTACAGAACCACTGGGTCAGCAGCCATTGACAGGTTATGAATGAATCAGCCAGAAAGCATCACTGCATGTCTTAAAGCTCAAAGTTGCAACAATTTTTTTGCCAAAGTTGGAAAGACCTAAAGGACAGTAATCAGCTAGGAAGTAATTTTCAACTTTCACCTAGGCATAAACCATTGCAGGGGCCTGCTAAGCATCCACAGTTTATACACTTGTTGACTACCCAGCATTCACTTTAAAAGCAAGTTCTACAGGTGAAGGAAGGAAGATTAAGTTTAGAAGGATCACCCAGTAAGACCAGAAATGGAAACAGAAAAACAGTTAACACACAAATCTTGACAAAGGTATCTTTAAGAAAGTGCTTACTGTTATTTCAAGTTGAATGTCAAGTCTTTCCTCTTTTCTCTAGCATTAAGAGTTTCCAGTGTTCAATATCTTATATGGATTCACTAGTATGGATCAGTCATACAATGACTTCAAGTTTTCTTTGTACCTAACTTAAACATCAATAGGTTTTAGGCTTGCATAATACTTATGAGAATATGTATGTAAAGAAAATTCTGGTCTTTCAATTGTTTAAACTAAGAAAATATTTCCAGAGGGCAAATTTTCTTTTCCCAAACCTTTCAAAATAGTTGTTATATAAAGGGCTGTGATGCTCACTTAGATGCAGAGCAGACATAGCTCTCAGGAAAATAAGAACAGCAGGCACAATGTATGACCAGCAATCTATACTTTAACCAAATTATACTGCTCATTGTTTCACTAATATCAGTTAAAGAAACTTCCTAGCTGCAAATATGTGCCACTGAAATAATGAGGTGCTAGAAGGAAAAAGAAAATTATGTGGCCCTGTGTTATTCAGAGGTCATGGCAAATTTAATCAGCATGTGTTGCCATCAGTGCTATATCCCAGAGTTCAAGTTATCTGGAGATGAAATAATATAAAATTAAAGCTGAACTGTGACTGAGCAGAGAGGTTGGAAACAACCTCCTTTCATTTTCAAATGGCCTCTTAACCACATCCACTGTGTTCACTGGTGACCTTAAGCACTGAGGATGATGCAGTAAAAAATTGCAAATGTGTTTTTTTTACAGCCTGCATTAAGGAGCTCAGATATTTGCTGCAGCTTTATAAGTGAATCTCTAGTATTCACTGGCACTTGTGAGAATACTCATTGCAATTTCAGTTATTTATTAGTCCATAGGACATTGGTTTGTTTTGCACGAAACAGGAAAAGAACCTAAATCCCTAAAACACAACAGAAAATCCCACCAAATTCCAAAGTATCTCTGTGCCAAAAACACAGAAGTAGAGCACCAGCAGGTGCTTACAGTTAAAGACTTCTGAGACTTAAGGTCCTTAAAACCATATTAGTGATAATGACACTCAACATTGAATCTCAAGAAGCTTGACAAAGTATCACTCTCAGACACAGCACATTTGCAAAAGAAAACATTGAGAACAATACACATAACCATGTCAACCCTGGGAAAAAAACTGCCCACAGAATGCCACAACATACTCTGGAAAGTGGCTTTACTTTTCAGGTCCCATGGAAGCTCCTTTTAA
This sequence comes from Acanthisitta chloris, assembly GCF_000695815.1. Taxonomy (NCBI): domain Eukaryota; kingdom Metazoa; phylum Chordata; class Aves; order Passeriformes; family Acanthisittidae; genus Acanthisitta; species Acanthisitta chloris. Next base: position 33,931 of record NW_008689848.1, on the reverse strand, counting down.
ACTGCCATTTTCTAGAAAGTTACAAAGTGAACCAAAGATTCTATTTGTACATAAAGGTAGACAAGTACAGTTATAATATGGACAAGTATGATTTTACATGTCATTATTCTTAAGCAATATGCTATATTACCTGCAGTACTTAGCATCAGAAAAAGCAAAAATCTCTTGAATTAAAATTCATCAGAAATCTTATGGCCATTCCACTCGGTCGGGCAAAGCCAGAGCTCACAGATGACTTTCAAATTTCAGGAATTGCACATAGTGAAAAGCATATGTGCAACCAAGAACCACCAGCAGGCAGAAGTGATCTGTTCCTGTATAGTTATTTTACTGAACAGTTGCTCCTCAGTTTAATATTCTAGGGAGGAGTTTCTTGGCTTTTTGTGGATAATAGTAAGACTACCCTTAAGAAAAAAAATAAACCATAATAAACCCAAAAAAGAACCTAACTACAAACACCAAACCACTGAAGGAGGAATTTTCTGGGTTGTGCACAATAGAACCCAAAGGTGTCTTGACAACCAAAGCAACTAAGAGGTATTTTCATACTTGCTTTGTTGAGACAAGTACAACTTTCTGTTGCAGAAATCAATGCTGTGTTGCTTGACTAAATCTGCAAAACAAACTGAATCCCTGGCTGGAAATTTTCTTTGAAAAAAGCTTCTCTAGTATCTTAACTCTAAACATAGCCCAAACTTGAATACTCTAACATTCACCTCTTCAAAAGAAAACATTAATTTAAATTGACAACAGAAACATAAAATTATACTGACAACAGTGATAAATAGAAAATACACATTTAGAGCATTTCTTCTCTACTGAGCATGACTCTGGAATCACTCCAGCATTTATTGAAAAGGTATTTTAAAAAATCACACTGCTGTGAACTTCTTGTTCTGTGCAATGAGTATTTTATTCTTATTACCTCAATGACTGCCATTATACATAACAAGGACAGTTTAACTTCTCTACAACTATATTTCTTTATTGATCTTTTGATGCAGTTTATCAGATGCTTTCTAAAAGAAGGGAAAAAAAATCCAAGTCCAAATGAAATTATTACTCATTACATAGCACCTCCAAACAAACCCTGCAAGCCAAAGGTCACAGTTTACTCTTCCCGAAACCATGGTGGCTATCCCTTTGTATTTTAAAAACCTATTTTATCTAGTGGTGCTGATACATTTAATTCCTGTGGAAAACACTCCTGTAAATCCACGACTTCTACAGTTTTCATTCGGATAATTAATTCAGGCTTGCCCTTCCAAAGATCCACCCTACTCAGCAATCTCACCAAAACAGACATTCTATACTGTTCTAGTGGCTGAAGATAAAACTTTCTCAGGGGAGATTGCAGTGGTCTTGTTCTGACATGACTAAAACACACACACAGTTGCAGGACAGACATACAGAATGAGACCAACACAACCTCTGGGACGAGTGGCCAAAAGACTTACTGACATACAATGATGCAACAAGTGCCAAGTGTGTCATCGGCTGGAAAGAGAATTCCACAAACTCTATTAATGGATACTGAAGTACTGACAATCTTGTTTTGTTCCCTTTTGTTGTTCTTACTTCACCCTCTTCTACATTCAGTGCCTGCTGGTTTTCTCCCATTCACCCCACAACCCCAAGAAAACAAGGCAAGACTCTCAGTTGTCTCAGGGCTGACCAGCACAGGGAAGTTAAGCATTATCAGCATACAAGTAACACCTGATTCTTCTAACTGAATATGGAGTATGAGGCATGGATGAATATGAGGCACCAGAAGAGTTATGGAGAGCTCTTTATCTGAATATAAACCCAAAAAGATAAGTCTGTTTTGAGACATGAATTAATGATGATGTCACGTTTTCTTAGAAACCCAGTGAAGAAGACAGTGCTTATGTTCAGCCTGGAGAAGAGAAGACTTCACGGAGATCTCAGAGCAACTTTTCAATATCTGAAGGGCCTGTAAGGGAGCCAGAAAGGGACTCTTGGCTAGGAACTGCAGTGACAGGACAAGGGGTAATGGGTTCAAACTGAAGGAGGGACAGTCTAGGCTGGATGTGAGAAAAATGTCTAGGTTGGATGTGAGAAAAATGTCTTTTCCTGAAAGGATGGTGAGACATTAGCACAGGTTGCCCACAGATGTGGTGGCTGCCCCAACCCTGGCAGTGTTCAAGGCCAGGCTGGATGAGGCTTTGAGCAATCTGATCTAGTGAGGAGGTGTCCCTGGCCATGGCAGGGGGGGTTGGGACTAGATGATCTGTAAGGTCCATTCCAACCTTTAAATTCTATGATTCGATGATTCCATGGTCTGTATATCAAAAGTTGGGAACTAAAATAATTACTAAGCAGTAGTGTTTAATGACATTGGCCAAACCTTTTGAAAGTCTACATTGTCCTACATTTCTTTGCCCACTTTCAAAGATAAAAAATGAAACTTCTGATATATTAACTGGTATTATCAGAGATACTTCTTGACATGGTGAAATCCTAGTGAGTAATGGTGCAATCTCTAGGGCAGTCTCATGAGCTTGCTACAGGCAGAAGAAACAAACTTCAGTGCTGTTAAAAGATTGTTCTACCACCTCATTCATGTTTTAAATCAACAAATTTCAGACTCCGAGTCAATACACATATGTCTACCTCCACACCTAATGGCTGATTAAATGCATCAATGTGTCGGACTTGAAGAGTCCAAAGAGTGAATGGACTTGTCTCCATTCACTCTTTTTCTGTAAGTAACTGCCTTCTGCCTGGCAGGGGGAGAATATAGGATCCCCTTGATATTGGTTTCTCTTCTGGTGTCTGTTCCTTTTTCTGTCTCAGAGAGGGCAGAGCACAGTTTCACCAGTCTAACTCTTTCTCATTTCCCTACTAATGACCCCGTGTTCCACTCTTGTACTTTGAAATAGCAGCCAAATGTCCTAATAATGGTGGCTCATAAGCGTAGCCCTGCATAACAAAGTGCAATGTCTTTGAAAATACTGTTTTCCATTTCAAGCAATGACATTAAGCGATTCGAAAGCATTATTTCATGCTTCTTATAATAGCCACACAAAATGGAAATTTCTTTTTCTGCTCACAGCAGCAGATGAATACACAGAAAAATGTATTACCAGTAAAGGGTCATTTGCTTCTTGTTTTATGGATTTCAACTGGCATTCGCATCAAGCTTGAGCAGAAGCTATGTAATATGACTGATGCAGAATGAATTCCATCTTACTCAAATTATTTTGCAATGCTTATTCTCATTAGAGAAGAAAGCTCCTTAGGTCAAAAGACAATGCAAGTGATGTTTCATTCTACCTTATATTCTGAACTTTGGAATTAAACACAATGCTTTAATATCTGGATGCATTTAGACCTGCTCAAATAAGATTTAATATCCTTTTATAAAAATCAAGCTCTGTCAGTTATCACTGGTACAGTGATAACTCTTGAAAGTTTTATCATATTTATAGGTAAAATATATACCATATTCTGTACATGCAGTGCTCCCTATATACACATGCAGAAGCTTTTTGATCAAACAGTTCTTTTTAGATTAATAACATTTCTGCTAATTCTAAAGGAAAAAAAACACCTCAGAAGTTACCATATCAATTAAATGGAACAGAGCCAAATGAGGAACCTACTATTAACTTCTGGAACAAGAAATGTTAATTCTTTAATGCTAACTGGCCTTTTGGGATTTCTAATAGGCTGAAACTAGCATACTGTGGGATTTTAGCATTGACATGTTTCTAATGAGAGGTTAATGAATCTAATCTCTCAAACCATAGTAAAACACAAGACTGGGACTCAGGGAGCCAGTTCTGACAGTGGTTGGCTGTGTTCCAGTTGGGTTCACTTATTCATGAAGAAGTTTCCATCAGATGCTCTACTTCTTATTGCAACATGAAGCGAGTTGGAAAAGAAAGGTCTCTGTGGTGTAGAAGCAACTGTCAGCAACCCAAGGAAAAGGCCAAATTAAAATTAAAATTAATTAACCTTAGCATCTGTCAAACAGTTTTGAAAGGAAGAAGGAAAAAAAGAGAAAAAGAAGGGTGAATACAGTAGCCTGAGATAAACAGATGTAACAGGTAATTTTCCCAGAAAACAACCTATTCCATCAACACCTTAGTTCTCCAAGAACAGTATCTTTGATAAATAGAAACGATGTAATGTAGCTAAGTTACATTCTTCACTGACAACTCCTTTGTCTACCTAACATTTGAATGTGACTCGAATACCCTTTTCACTCCCAAATTTCCATATGGTCAAGGACAAAGCATCCCACTAGCTAAGTCTACCCAGCAAAAAGCTGCTGCAATATTCCCTGCAATCCACAACCACAGAATCACAGTGAGGAATGCACAGGCATAACATACACTAGACTAGCTAAGCACACAGTTCACAGTAGGCAGAATGAGACCCTCAGTTGTGAAAACAGTGGTATTTCCTACAGCTTGAGCTTTAAATGGATTCTCTGGTAACCAGCAACCACCTTATTCTGGGGAAGCTCGCTCTCTTCACAGCCTTAACACTGCTCTGCCACTTATATTCAGATAAGTTTTCATATCTTTGAGAGCTTCAGTCGTTGTCAAATTTGGTTTAAAGTAGTCCATATATCCAAAGGGCACTGCAGAGAACAACTGCACGAACAAGCTGAACAACAGAGACAGGATAACATTTATTTTCTTACAAAATTAAGAAAAATAGTAATAATCTGTATGACCAACTGTAAAATATGCAAGACACAAAATTTACCAACGTAAAACCAAACCATGTATTTGAACGCTAACATATATGAAACACGAGTAAGACGCTCCAAAGCAAACAGAATTCATTGAAACTTCAAGCAGTTCACAAAGAGCTACTCTTTTTTCAGTGTTCATTCAAAAGACTCCTTGGCACCTTGATACATAATTTACTTTAACTCTATCCTCATAGCAGCCTTTTTTTTTTCCCAGACTACTCAAATGAATACTTGGATTTCGCCTTTATACGTTTCACATTTCCTACCAACTGAAAGCACAAATCTGCAATTTAACAGTGCCATAACATGGGTAAATAAGTAAAGGCATTTTATGCAAGTTCTTCAGTCAGTCTCACTGCTTTTCAAATGCTGTAATATTTCTATGCAACTGTGAATGATTATCATCCCTCCCTCATGCCACTCTGCTTACCTTCCTCTTAAGCTTTTTCTTGCCTGAAACAAAGCTCTTTTTCAATACAAGCAGGTCAGGATCATCCAAACCAATCCTAGTAGTAAAATCCATACATATTTGTTTTTCTGATATCTCAAAGAGGAAGAGGTTAAATAAACTGCTAAGGTTTCACAGTGAAGTCAACAGCACTGAGAAAGGAAATGAAAAAAAGCAGGCATAGATCTATTCAAAAAAATCTTCTTTTTCACTGTTAGATTCCTTTCCTTTCCCTTTAGAAACATACCCTAGATTTATTTTACATTGCTAGTCAAAGAACAAGGCTCTCTCCATAGATGCCTGTTTTGAGTACGTTTTCCTATCATTTGTTTTCCAAACTCTAGAACAGTTCTAGTCTCATATAACAGTTTGCTTTGGAAGGGATGGAAGGCTTTGTTCTCCCTGGCACAGCACCATTAGAATCATAGAATTTAAGGGTTGGAAAGGACCTTACAGATCATCTAGTCCCAATCCTGTGCCATGGGCAGGGACACCTCCTCACTAGATCAGGTTGCTCAAGGCTTCATCCAGCCTGGCCTTGAACAGGCTTGGAGCAGTCACCACTTCCCTGGACAACCTGTGCCAGTGTCTCATCACCCTCACAGGTAAAAACATTTTCTAATATCTAACCTAAACTTCCCCTCCTTCAGTTTGAACCCATTACCCCTTGTCCTATCATTGCAGTTCCTAACACATAGTCCCTTTCCAGCCCCTCATAGGCCCTTCAGATATTGAAAAGTTGCTCTGAGGTCTCCATGCAAGTTCTCAGGCAGATTGACTGGAAATAATGATTTAACAAAAATAACAACAAAGGAAAAGAAAACATTTGCACAGCACTGTTCTCCTCAGATCCCATGCTGGAAGCAGCCAGTAGTGAAAGACTATGGGCCTCAGTCTGCCAGTGCCAGTGAAAAAACATTCTGAAGGTGGAAAGTCCTATCTTTCCAGGTCAGGTTGTTTAAAGGACAGCTTCAGTTTGGAATAATTAAAGCTGGATTTAAACATAAACTGTTCAGTGAAGGTGGAAAAGACAAGGCAGAACACCCAGTTAAAAGCACAGCTCAGGTGATGGGATTTGAAAGTTCTGCTCAAAGGTCACAAATGAATCCCTGTCATTTGAAGGCTACTTCAGGCCAAACTGCCAATCTGATGTCATTCCTTTTTGTTAAAACAGTGAGACAACAATTCCGGACAAGGATTCCACTGGTCAATGTATTCTATTAAACTTGGAGACACGACTACAGCAAAGTAGTCACTACATTACAACTATTAAAATTTGAAAAAAAAACTCAAGGAAAGACACAAGGGAAAATGAGGACATTTAGTACCATTCCACTAGGGCATTATAGCATGGTCATCCACAATGTACCTGACACCCAATATCCTAATACTACCACCACTTGGATATTACACATGATTATAAAGATCAACCTCTTTTGTTTAAAAAAAATAATTATGACTCAGACTTATTTCTGCAAGCATTTATGCCTGTATTTCTACAAATATTGCTCATTCAACTCAACTGTAACTGGCTACCAGAGAATAAAATTAGACTGTGGAAAGTAAAGTCAGCTTTAAAACTGACATAACTGTACTGAATAAATAAATAAACCATCATTTTTAAATGATGCATTAGTATAAATGAGGGAAAGTTAACTCCAAAAGCATCATCATTCTTTTTGCCTCTGTGTCTGATTTTGTGCCAGGTGAGGACTCATTTTCATGAAGAAGTGGATACAGGTTTTATGTGTAAAATATGTTAAAATTGCTAAATGCTAAAATTCGCTTCTCATTCCTAATAACTATCAAAACGAAGATTCCAAGTTGAAACTTTAATGTAAAAATAAGCTCTGGAATAAATTCATTATCCTGCAAACAAAAAGGTTTATTGTATAAATCAGCACCTTTTAAAAAAATTTCAGCTTAAGAAACATTCCATTACTGAAATTCAGATATGCAATAAATTGAAGCTGCCAAAATACTTTAATTGCATAGATTTCCAAACTCATGCAGAGAAGAAAAGAAACATTTAAACAGCAGATAATTTAATGTCAGAATCCAAGAAAGATTCAGAACAGTGGTCAAAATACAAGCAACCAAGCAGAAAATATGACCTAGATCAGCTAATACTACTCTAGTAGTCTGTGAGCACATTTTGGGATTTGGATATTAAGGAGATAGAAAAAATCCCCAATTTTGGAACCAACCAATTAAAATTTTAAACCCTCCATAGGTGTCTGAGTGAATTACACTAAAATGCTTCAGTGGTTTTTCTACGTAGAATATACACAAATAACAGCATTACTATCCCAGGGATAATTCCCCATCGAATCCATGTGAACAGAATCACTCTAATTTCAAATGAGAAGCTGTCAACAGGTAGCAGAGCAGAAAGGGTGATCTTAAATTGTGCCCATTGCTAAGAAAGGAATCCTAGTTAACTAACTGCAGTGAACTTAGAGAAAGTGAATGGAAAAGGAATAATATAGAATGTAACTCTGAACAGCACGTGACAGTATAAATACTAATGTCATCAGAAACAAATGACTCCATGTCAACTCAAGAAAACAGTATATTTTCATAGAATCAACCAGCTTGGAAAAGACCTCCAAGATCATCAAGTCCAACCCTACCATGGTTACTAGACCATGGCACTAAGTGCCACATCCAGTCTCATTTTCAAAACCTCCAGGGATGGTGAATCCATCATCTCCCTGGGCAGCACATTCCAATGCCTGACTACTCCCTCTGTAAAAAATTTCTTCCTGATATCTAAGCTAAACCTCCCCTGGCAGAGCTTGAGTCTGTGCCCTCTTGTCCTGCTGCTGGTTGCCTGGGAGAAGAGACCAACCCCCACCTGACTCCAACCTCCTGTCAGGGAGTTGTAGAGGGTGATAAGGTCTCCCCTGAGCCTCCTCTTCTCCAGGCTAAACAACCCCAGCTCCCTCAGCCTTTCCTCATAAGGCTTGCTCTCAAGTCCATGCTCCGAAACTAGTACTGTATTTGAAGACATTTACTTTTCATTTCTGCAGAAAAAAATCACTTCTTTTCCTTCTCAAGTACAAGATTACTGAGTTCTTCAGAACAAATTGTTTCACCTGTTGCCACAGACTCCCTACTGCTTAAATCTATCTACTAATGCACTTGAAGATTTTATGTTCCTAAGCCACTGCTATTTAAACATCTTCTTCTTACAGTACTACAAAACAGATTCTAATAAAATATTATTTATCCTGGAAGAGACTCCTGTACATAGTCATAGATACCATCAGTCCTTTATTATGCAGCTTGATAATGACGATTTCCCAAAACAGTAGTAGCAAATGGTTTCTTTTCAAATTAATAGTGGTTTACTTTGGGTAAGCTCATGATTCAGTATCAGATTTTTTGCTTTAAAAACCCACAGATTTTCAATTATTCCTAATACAGTTGCTAAATAAATGCTGCCAGTCAGCTAAAGGGTTCCAGGCACATCATCTTCTTAATTTTCCCTTTATGGATCTCTCAGAGAATACTCTAGGGGTTAAGCCCTTTAGTTTCTCCTGACTTAAGTTTTAATTGATTTTCTTAAGACAAAACTGGGTTTGATGGACAGTTTCCATCACCAGACTGATCAGTTTTCTTTCATGATTAGATTTGTGAGGAAGAATAAAAAGAACAGCCTCACAGCAACTTTCAATATCTGAAGTGCCTACAAGAGAGCCAGAGAGGGACTCTTGGCTAGGAACTGCAATGACAGGACAAGGGGTAATGGGTTCAAACTGAAGGAGAGGAAGTTTAGGTTAGATATTAGAAAAATGTTTTATCCTGTGAGGGTGATGAGACACTGGAACAGGTTGCCCAGGGCGGCTGTGGCTGCCCCAACCCTGGCAGTGTTCAAGGCCAGGCTGGATAAAGCCTTGAGCAACCTGATCTTGTGAGGAGGTGTCCCTGCCCAGGGCAGGGGGCTGGGACTAGATGATCTGTAAGGTCCTTTCCAACCCTTAAATTCTATGATTCTATGAACACTCTTGAATATAATTGCTTCTAAATCAGAAAATGTATCACACAGACACTACTATACTTGGCTATGCCTTTAAATGGAACCACTGTGGCTGTTCCCCTTATCAACCCATAATTCTAAAAATCTTATACGTGGCATCTTCATGTGAGGCTCACAGAGACACCGACACTTCAGATTTAAGCCTTTGCAGCATGATATCCACTTTGCACGTACAGATGCTTATAATATTGCTTTTCAGGGTCAACTCTAAGAGAAATTACAAATGACAAACAGTTTACCACTCTTCTTTAAAAATTCTAACCATTCCCCTCTCTTCCAATTCATGTTCCCAAGGATACATATATCAACAAAAAGAGAATTGAGTCCTTCAATATGCAAATTCAAGTACAGAATCAAAACCAGGGTACACTAAACACTTCAGAATGCCTGGACTCAGCTAAGACTTATTGTCCAAAACCCAAAAGGTTAAAAATCAGAAGAACCTAGACTTTTAATTTGTAAGTAAGCAGCAATCAAGGTGATACAATCCCCACATCATATTTATAACTCTAAATGACAGTGTTAGCTGCAGAGACACTATGCTCTGCATAATGTTTTATCCTGTATTCCCTGGGTAAGGAGGGCTCAGCAAAACCTGTTTGCAATGACCACGTTGGTTTCCCAGGTTTGATCCACAAAGTTCTCCCTAAAGATGCATGTCTCATTGATTTCTCTCCATATGATTATAATCCATGAATGCTAAAACCTAGGACCAATTCTATAGATTATTATTCCCAAGAGCAATCCTAATTTCACTTGCACTGTCAGTACAAAAGTATCTTCCACTTACATATTGAATTTTCTCAAACTGTCCAGTGTCTCATTACTGTAAGATGTAGAATGTGAAACGTTAACTATACAAATATCCATTAAAATGTATTCAAAGCAGTGCAAGAATATGCAAAGTGACAGCTTAATTGACTTTTACCTTTCCAGATTTACAGCTCCAAGTGATCAGTGCACAGATCTCTAACCCACAACTACTTCTCAGCTGGAAACACCCTATTTTCTTCAGTTGCCGGACTCAAAGCTCACAAGTCAAGCATGGTTTGCTTTCACTCACAGGAACAAAAAAAGTCCTGTACAATGCTGCTGTTCCTAAATTTGGTAAATACAAGGAAACACTAAAGATAAGTCAACCTCCTCTAGGTTTTAACCACTGTATTTAAATGACTTTACTGCAAGCACCACCTTCATCTACACCCTCACCTTGTACTGGAGGTTGGCAGTAGGACTCTTCCCAGTCTTACAGAAACTGGGTTACAGAACTTTCAGACTCCACTTTAACCCTCTTGCCTGAGCAATGCCCTTGCTCCCAAACAGGGAAGTGCATGGACCTGCTCGAAGCCTGGCAATGCAATAAACCATTCTAGAGGAATTTTCTTTTTCCTCCCAAATCTTAAGGACAGGTAGATAACAAATGGTTCTAAATATTTGCAAAATGTTCTAAAATAGTGCAACAAATCCAACATTTGGCTTAAACATAGAAATGACATACTTAAAACGCTAAGAAATAGGTAACTGTTTAGGATGTATAGATATATTTTTGGCATAATCTTGTAAATTTCATTGAGTTTCCAAATTATCATGATACTTTACTTTTTTCCTAAAAGTAGACCAAGTAGCAGTCTGCTTTAATTTCCATTTTAGCCATGAACAACAACTCATTCCAGTAACGTTCTGAAATACAACTCTCCTATTTTTAGAGCACAAAACACAAAAACTTATTTTAGCTCAAATTTATTACTCAGCATTTCTTGATTCATTCTCCTAACATAAGCATGAATTAATTAGGAGTGGAAAAAGCCCACTCTGCTTGCTGACATTACTGATATACTGAAGTATCTCATAAAATTGTAAAGAAAAAATTTATTGCACCTTCCACCACTACTGAATGCTATCACCACACACCTCATTCAATCACCTGCTGTATAGCTCCTAGTGCAAACAAGATGTTTGCACAAATCAAAAGCTGCTAATGTTGTGGAACGTACTTGCACTACTATGACTTCAAAGACTGTACAGATATATGCTCCATTACTATCTTTTCTAAGTATTACTTCAAGGTTTCAAGCCTATTCCTAAACCTTACACATTTCCACACTGGCTCTTCACTTGGTTATTAAGTCCTTCCACTGGTAATTAGATCACTCCACATACTTTGCTGCTGGGATTGCTACATTTCCCTAGAATTGTAATAAACATGCACATTTATTCTTGCACTCTGAAACAACTGTGCACAAAAATGGCCTTGAGAAATGTTAAAATATTTTTACAGGCTTTTTTCCCTTATTCAATGTTTTGTAACTGCACCTCTTTTTTTTAAGTGTACTGTTTGAAAGCATTGTGTCAAAATGAAAGGAGACGTTTAAACTGTATGATTCTGCCTACATCAAACTTAGAGTTCACATCAGGATGGAGCTTTTACAATAAAAACTAGCAGCATACTCTAGTTTGCAACACGGAGCAGTCTCAGAGTGCATAAACCAGATGCTTTTCTTGATGAAACAACTGCAGAGACACTCTAACTGCTAAAGAGTTTCAGTCCACAGGACCAGAGTAGAGTCATCCCAAAGGAAAAAACCCCAAAGACTCGTTCTGTAAGCACTGGGTCCCCAGCACCACTTTTGGGGCAGTCTGCTTGACAGCATACACATAGCCAAGTCATAAAGACATAACTTCAGAAAAAAAAAAACCACCAAGAACTGTGGTTTATTGGGAATTACATTAAGTTTCAGAGCTTGCTAAATAAATCTTTGAAAGTGATGCTTTTTAGCAAATGAAGCAATATATAGTTTTCTTCCTATAAATTCAAACAACTGAAATTACATTTGAGTTACCAAGAAAGTTCATTCCAACTTTTAAATCTATGCTGATGATATTCAGATCAGTTTTAACAGGCCTATAAAACCTCATATTTTGGTTTTAATTCTGACTGCTTCCACAACAATCATGGCAATTCAATTCACTGGACAGATTAATGTTAAATTCATATAATGAGGACTGAAAAATCAATTTAAGATCAGAAAATCTCCAAGCTACTTGCCTTTAAAAGAAAAGCTGGTCTGTTAAAAAAACCCCAAGCATACACTGACTGCACATCAAACAATGCCCCTTCTTCACCAAGACAGAAATGATCTCATTACTGTCAGTTTTCTAGTAAAGAGAATAGACAATCAGTCTAAAATTCTGGCATCTATTTGATTATTTTTCTTTCAGAAAAAGGTCAAAAACTCTTCCTGTTTAAAAGTAAGACAGAAATATATCCAGTTGCCTGGAGCCAACACTTTAGCCCATGCATGCCTCTCAGTGGTCCCAGGGCAACTGATAAGCTTCACCCAGGCTGCTGCCTTCAAAAACAGGACTTCATGCCTTCAGAATCAGGAGCTTCCCAGAGGAATCTGTGCTGCACACAGTCCAACAAGTCAGCACAGTGCACTTAGCCAGCTCTAGGCTAACTTGTATAAAGACAACAAGCATTTTCAGAAGGCCCTTTTCACACTCATGCCCAGTTGATTTGCAATGGAACTGAACACTGAGTATCTTGTGAGGAACAGCCACCACCAGGCAAAAGTTAATCATTACTCTTTCAGCACAGAGCATGAAATAGGATGGGGCAAAGGGAGCTAAGAGATTCATAGTGGAGTGATCTGGACACATACATAGCGTTACCTGTTCTATGTTCTTTGTAAATCACCGTGTATCTGAAGAGATTCAGTGAGAGCTAGTAGTGGTTTTAGGTGCACCACTAGTGATTTCACAAGCCCAAATAACTACCAAAACAATGAGTTTCCTACACTGGGTGCAGATACCCACATGCAAATCTAGGACCGTAAGTAAATTTAACTTACAGTAAAGGTTTCTGGTTCTGCACTGTTTGTTTTAAACCACAGAAGTATTTTTCCTAATTTCAGCATGCTATCTTCTAATGGTTAGAGTACAATGACGAGACAGTAAAGAACTATATCTGTATTATTTTGTCAACATTTAACTGCCTAAACGTGGCCTGTAGTAAATTTACTATTAAAAAAGATCCTGAGAGACAGAGAAGAGCACATTTCACAGTAAGATGCTCACCATTTAAAATGTGCCTCACAGCTGACCACATTTTTTTAAAGCAAGTGCACTGAGATATACACACTCACCCACAGCCAATATGTCATCATACAACTGAACTTCAGAACCAATCATTTGTCCTATAAACCAAACCCACCTTTAGCTCATTTCAAAAGAAATCAGGAATGTGCTGTACATAACAAACAACTGTAACAGCTTTTGTATTTACCATCATATTTACAACTTCGATAACCTGAAATAGGACCATAATTTTACTTTGTAAGATGTTCTATCTACTTTATATGAATTAACTAGTCTTACACTTTGAGCTAACAGCTCACTCTCACCTTCCTTTCCTAAAGGGAGGAAGTGACAGATATACCATGGAAGCCACACATAACAGAATATGCCACAGGGAATTTAATAGAATAAACCTTTCAAAACACTCTTGAAATATTCAGACATGTAATAAAGAAAAAACTTCTGATTTCAGGTCCAGTTGTAACTTCCTCCCACCACTGCCACGATTTTACCATCTGACCCAGCAGCAAAATTTAAGAAGAAAGATCTTAACAGCTTCTCCAATGAAGAGGAGAGGTGATCAACAGATCAAGATTGTGCTGGTTTGGGCTGAAGTGGAGTTAACTTTCTTCACAGTGGCTAGTATGGGGCTGTGTTCAGGATTTGAGCAGAACACAGGGTTGATAATTTGGAGATGTTTTTGTTGTTGCTGAGCAGAGCTCACACAGAGTCAAGGCCTTTGCTGCTTTTCACATTGCCACACTGGCAAGGAAGTTGGGGGTGCATGGGAGATTGGGAGGAGACACAGCTGGGACAGGTGACCCAAACTGACCAAAGAGATATTCCACACCACATGACATCATGCTTAGTATATAAAGTGGGAGGAAGAAGGAGGAAGGGGAAGACATTTGGAGTGATGGTGTTCGTCTTCCCAGGGAACCATTCCGTGTGATTGGCTCTGCTCTCCTGGAGGTGCTGAACACCTCCTGCCTTTAGGAAGGAGTGAATTAATTCCTTGCTTTGCTTTGCTTTGCTTGTGTGTGCAGCTTTTGCTTTCTCTATTAAACTGTCTTTATCTCAGCTCATTAGTTTTCTAGCTTTTACCCTTCTCATTCTCTCCCCCATCCTGCTGGTGGCAGAGCGAGTGGTTGCATTGGGCTCGGTTGCTGGCTGGGGTTAAACCATGACAAAGATGTTCAGTCCTAAAGAGCTAATTAGTCCATCGATTTCTTTGAAATATTAGCGTCTCCCCAACATCACATAAACTAAGAGCATAGTGGATTAAATCGGGAGAGAGAATCCTGGCATACAGGGAAGTAATGGAAATGCTGAGAGAATTACAGCATGAAGAGAAATGTTGTAAAAGCCTTGCAGCTTGATGAATAAAAGAGTCCCTGGCACAAGCTTTTTGCTATCTTCTGTAAGAAAAAATCATGAGTCACCATTGGCCCAAATCTTCTCAAATTGCTGTTAATAAAGACACTGCCATGAAAATTCAGAGATAAAGTTCACCTCTAACTGTTCCTAAGCACCACTTTATGACCTGCTATTTACAGAATGGCAGGCAGCCAATAAAATTCTCAGTAGAACTCTACCTCCTCAGACAGCTGCAAGTCATCTTATTTTCTGTCTCTGAAAAGCACAATGCATTGTCAAATTAGTTTCTCTCTTGCTTCAGCTGGCAATTTCTTATATCAATCTTCTTAAATGTTTAAAATTAACATAAAACTCCCTATTCAGATTACTTTAAATAAAAGGTGAGCACACACAGCATTGTTTCAAAACAATGGAGCTATTCACATACGTCTTTTCAACAGCTGCATTTGGAACAAAAGCAGCTTGAATGCAGAATATATTCAAAAGTTATATACAGCCAGGTGGAACATCAGAGGTGTATCTTCCCTCTTTGAACACTATACAAAGAAAAGAACACTAAACTTAGCAGGGATGTGCTCAATAAAGTTTCACTTATTAAACATAAGCGACACCATTGCCACATGAAGCCTTGGATTTACATCACTTCTAATTCACAGCTATCAATGAAGTTTATCAGTTCCCTTTTGGCCCAGGTCATATGGATATAGATTTTAGACGGCATGGAATGAAAAACACCACTACATTGTTGTCTAACCTCCCATGAGGAGGCAAAACAAACCATAAAGGTTTGACCACAGGGTTCAGTGTTGGGCCCAATTCTCTTTAATATGTTTGTTGATGATTTGGATGAGGGGACTGAGTGCACCGTCAACAAGTTTGCAGATGACACAAAGTTGGGGGGAGTGTTGATCTGCTGGAAGGCAGGAGGGCTCTGCAGAGGGACCTGGATAGGCTGGAGAGATGAGCTGATTCCAATGGGATGAGGTTTAACAAGGCCAAGTGCTGGTCCTGCACTTTGGCCATACCAATCCCATGCAGAGCTCCAGGCTGGGGACAGAGTGGCTGGAGAGCACCAGGCAGAAAGGGACCTGGGAGTGTGGATAGATAGAAAGCTGAACATGATCCAGCAGTGTGCTCAGGTGGCCAAGAAGGCCAATGGCATCCTGGCCTGGATCAGGAACAGTGTGGTCAGCAGGACCAGGGAGGTGATTCTGCCCCTGGACTCGGTGCTGGTGAGGCCACACCTTGAATCCTGTGCTCAGTTCTGGGCCCCTCAGTTCAGGAGGGACATTGAGGGGCTGGATGCATGTCCAGGGAAGAGCCCATGAGGAGAGGCTGAGGGAGCTGGGGGTGTTCAGCCTGGAGAAGAGGAGGCTCAGGGGAGACCTTATCACCCTCTGCAACTCCCTGACAGGAGGTTGGAGTCAGGTGGGGGTTGGTCTCTTCTCCCAGGCAACCAGCAGCAGGACAAGAGGGCACAGACTCAAGCTCTGCCAGGGGAGGTTTAGGTTAGATACTAGGAAGAGATTTTTTATGGAGAGAATAATGAGGCATTGGAATGTGCTGCCCAGGAAGTGGTGGATTCACTGTCCCTGGGGGTTTTTGAGATGAGACTGGATGTGGCACTTAGTGCCATGATCTAGTAACGACAGTAGGGTTGAACTTGATGATCTTGGATGTCTTTTCCAACCAGGTTGATTCTATGATAACGTCCCAACGATTAGGGGAGAGAGATTCTGTAAAGCAGATGGCTAAAGGCGGAAAAAGTACATTGGAAGTAAGAAGCTCATGAGATTGAGGGCCCTGCTGACCTACTACAGGTCTCAGAAAGGACTCAAAGGTAAAGACTGCTCAGAAAGACTGAACAACTTAAGTTTCAGTGTATACTGAGGAACTATTACCCAAGACATAGACTTCTGAGGTGAAAGGGAAGTACTGCCAGGTTGCAGTATCAATAGAGGCATGCTGGAACAAGCTGATCATTAGAACAGCGAGTCAGCAGCACCAGATGGTTATCTTCTGACAGAATTTTAATACAGTGGAAAGTTATAGCGACTGCATCTTAGCAATTCAGACACCTGATTCCTGACAGCCAGAGGGCAGAAAACATTGCCAGAAGCACTAGAGGTGATCTGGGGAACCGCAGACACACCACCTTTACCACCTTTATTTCCGGCTTAGGATTTCATACAAATTATGTCACAATGAAACATACACAGGAATGTACCTTCCCTGCAGCTAATCAACAATGATACTTGGCTGATTAAAGCACCAGAATGTGCTATAATCCCTGAGACTGATTCATTGTATTAACAAGTAATACTTGTGACTGAGGTGCAAGACACGTTACTGCAAATATAAACTCCAGTTCCTACTGTAACAACATGCAAAGACAAACTACATTGTGCTGTAAAAGAAAAATTTTGTTTTCATTTCATTTATTCCTGATACATATATATACATACAGGCAAGCACATACAGATATACCTATTACTTTTTATGGTGTGCACGAAGGAAACAGGATATTATATGGAAAGGTTGTATATCTTTGCAAGTACTTCTACCTTCAGATTACATTCTGCAATAAAAAACACTGCCAAATAATATTTTATGTAAACAGGAATTCTATTGTAAGTTATTTTATGAATTTCTGGACTGAAAAAAATACAGACTGAATGAAATCTACCTATGCTCAGAGCCTCTTTCCATCATGTACTTCCTGCCCTAAAGAAAAACACGAGACCAGCAAAGGTTTCTGCATTCTGCATGCAACCCTATGCATGTGCTTTATTAATATTCGACTTAAGTGCATAATACATTGACATCAAATAACTTAAGAATATACATTATGCCACTAAATCTTGCAAATCTTCATCTCTCTTCTTAAAGAAGATCAAATTCCAATGAATATGCTTCAACAAGACAATGTGCACCTTACAGAGAGCCAAGGAGCACTGACATGTTAGAGATTTGTACATGCAATAAATTTCAGATGCAAAAACCTGAAGGGAAACTTACAACAAAGAAGTTGATACCAATCATATTGCACTGAACTGAATAGATCTTGAAATTTTAATACCACTACTTTAGCTTAACTTCACTAACACTACAACATATGGAGGGTGCCTTAAAGGAGTCATGAACCAATCCTTCAACACTTTTTGCAGATCAAAAGACTTCCCTACAAACAGCCTGTTACCAATTAAGTGGCAGAAAGCTTATTTTATCCTAAAAATCCTTTTTTTTTTGTTTTGTTTTCTTTACATTGGCCTATTTTGAAGCTGGCTTGCCTTGAACCTCTTCTACTATTACATTACAATACCTGACATTTACCACAAAGGCTAATACATAACACTGCAAGCTCAAAACTATAGTTCTGGAAAAATAAACTCAACCATTGACCAACATTTAATAGGTATGGCAGCAAAGTGAAGATTGATGTGTTTTATGTATAAATTCAAAGTCTCTAAAAGACTTTGTCCAGACCAATGCTTCTGAAAAATTACAATCCCATGATCTGTCAATTAAGAACATGTTAACCACTCTCTGTATGAAAGAAAGACATGTGTGCACCACTGCCCTACATACAGGTAAATATAGCCTCTTGCAGTAAAAGTTAGAGTAACCATACATGACTCCTAGCTATGATATTTTTGCCATTACTTAAAAAGCAGCATGAATTAATGCCACAATATAGTCCAGAAGAAGATATGAAAAGTAAAAGCAGATGCCATCCTAGTGCACAATGTTTTTTCAAGTGGAAACCTCATTTCAAAAGTTGCAGTTCAGAATTCTGCTAGATAGTGCTATTCTCCTACTTGCAAAAGGAACAGTGAAGCTACATCATTTTGCTGAGCTTGTATAATTAGGCCTGGAAATCAGTAATGTTTTGACTACTGAGTCTTTTTCCTGCCTACCCACTACAACTAACTTTACAGAAGCCATTCTGAAATACTCACTATGTACATTTCACTGTAGAGACAGTGGCTTTATTTTCCCCTTTTCTGTTATTCAGTCAGATTCAAACACAATTCAGCACTGGGAGAAAACTGCCTACAGTGTTATAACCCCTAGAAACAGCCAAGGAGAAGCAGGAAGACAGCAGAGGCAAGCACAGTGATGACAGAGTGTTTGTATAACTGAAGGCATGGACATTAAAAATACAGAGCCTTACCTTATAGAATCCACCTTAGACAGCACTTCAATGCCTAAAAAGCAACCAGTTACTATACTCAAATATAGTGGGGTAATGAACTTAGTAACCTGCGAAAGTGAGAACAGTCACCTTGTGTGCTTTGGGTTTATTTCTGCTTGGCTTGGCTCTATTTCATAATTTAAGAACAAACTTCTGAACAAACCTGTTTTTCCTGCCAAATTCATGGCATTTTTCTTGCTTTTTCTTCTGGCTTGATGTATTATATCATGACTGTATTTCTACTAAGCTCACTTTTATTACAGGTGGTATTACCCAAAACTAAAAACAACCATTTTCCTCTGAGAATCAATATACAATTTCAAGATGGCTTTGGAATATTTCCTCTTATCTTGTTATAGATCTTTGTCTCTAGGTGAGCTTATTTCGGCTTTTTTTCTACTGAAAAGAAACTTGGTGGCATATTGCTGTTTGAAACCAGTATCAAATTTCTAAGCAACAAGTAACAACTTCAGGAGCTGACAGAAAAAAATCATTAGGACAAACCCCCAAAATGATACGGAGCATAAGAGAATACTGCAGAACATTTTAACACAAGATGGCAACCTGAATGTACAAACATGGATAGAGGAAAGAGGGAAAACTACACAAATAATTTTTCCACAGGAGTTCTGACAGGATAACTGTGCCATCTATCCACATTTCCATACAAGGAAGTTACAGGGTTTACTCTAACTGGTGAGCTATGATTTCATCTGCAAATTTATCACTTTTGCCATTCCTATGTTGCTAACACATCCATATTTCTGAAAAGAATACCTGTGAATTTCTAAGTTTTGTGGGAATATATCATGCAAAAGTACTTACTATCCAGAAAAATCATACCTGCTACCAAGGATTGGCTCCCCAGAGGCTCCCAAAGCAGAATAGTCCATGCCATAGAAATTCAGCCCTAGAAGTATTTTATTCCTCCACTTCGAATCAGGATCCAGTACTTGAACACAGGCTCGCACCCAGGGAAGGGGAGAATTTGGACCAGGTCTGTCAAGTTAGCAAAGATCAAATAGGTTGTCAGAAAAAAGTACACATTCATTTCTCAGCCTTCTCTTTTTGACTAGTGCAATTGCAAAGAGCAAAATATGGCACACAAAAATCAGTGAAGATTGACCTACAATCCTATAAAGTTTAAATGCACATTCTTCAGTAGCTTGAAGTGCTGATGCACAAAACATGCCTTGTCCCACTCTTGACATTGTGATCCAATTCTAAGGTGAAGGGACATAAAACTCCTTACAGTGGGTAAGGAAAGGTTTTCATCAAGGACATTTTCTCTGTCACTGGGCCTTGCACAATGCCTACACTATAATTCAAAACTCTGTATGGCTTCAGTTGTTTTCCAATACCATGCTCAATGTTTTTACTGCAAACTGGCAAAACATTCTGAGAGGAAAGCCACCATTTACTTATAGAAAAAGCTATAAAATTGATGGCTGATATCAAGACAGGTTTCAATGATTGTTTAACACTTATTTATGGAAAAAAACCCTAAATAGGCAATTACCCAACAAAAAGCTACAATAAGAAAAAGAGTATAGCCTTAATACACTGAGTAATTGAATTGCCATATACAGCATCAGGATCCTGCCCTCATTCCATTCCTATCTCATCAGAGATAGGCTTTACTGCAAACACTCACTAACATGATAAAAGGAGTATATTCTAGTCTTACAAATATCAGCATCTCCTACTCCCTAATAATTATCTGCCTCAAAGCCTCCACAATGTCTGTGCCATTAAAACTCTACTACATACAGCACAGGAGTGTTGCTGGAAATCATGTTCATATTTAAAGGCAAATGAATTACCAATTGTGCTTTAAAGCTGTTTTGTTCAACAATGACACAGAGTAGATTATTTGTGCACCTATCCTGCAGAACTGTGCTGAATAACTGAATAACCAAAAGAACCTGGTCTGGAAAAGAGTAAGTGCCAGGTAACTAGGAAAAGAATAACTTGTTAGCTTGAGTACAAAGTCTCTCATAATATCCAGACCCCATATATACATTGCTATTTAAAAATGTCCTGAGTTATTGACTTGTTCAAAAATCACCTATCCTAATCACTAATCGAAAACTTTACTATCTGACACAGTTACAACACACTTATCCACTTTACTAGAAATAATGAACTCATCCTACAGTTTTAATAGTGACTTAACTAGGACTCAGCTCCTTCAACAATCCTTTTAATGTTAGATGAGTCTTACCGATGCGGTGACGAATAGTCATATGTCATGAGACTGAAGCTGTCTATTGCTGAGGCCAACTGATCAAACTCTTTCTTTGTGAACATTCCCGGCTGGTTAGTCCTTGCAAAACAAAAACAATAGGAAGAGGTAAATTATTATCACAATAACCTGGTTTATTCTCTCCTTTGGGTTTCATACCATTTGATCAGGAAAGAAAAATCTCTCATTCTGAGATGGCAAAATAATAAAAAAAAAAAGAAAGATATTTTGAAAGAAAAATCTCTCATTCTGAGATGGCCAAATAATAAAAAAAAAGAAAGATATTTCAGTGCCATTCTTATAATAAATGTCTAAAAAAACCCTAAATTCAATGCTATGTAGGTTGCCCATGGGAAGAATCACACTTCCACCACACACTTACCAAATAAGCATTTCCAGCATGGCTACAGTAGTGTTTACAAGGGCTATGCACTGATCAAATGTCCTTAGGTAGCAATCAGTTGAACTCTAAAAGCTTTTATAAAACCTTTAATTGCTTGGCCTGTCAAACTGGTTTTGACACTTATAAAACTAAGTTCTCGGAGGCACAATTAAATAAATGGCTGGGTGCAGCTGTTTACAGAAAAACATAAACCACAGGTAATTTTTTTATTAATCTCAAAAGGAATGAAAATTTCATCTTGTGTTGCATTTAAGAAAGACTATACAAACCTGGTTTATTTAGACAAAAACAGATCCATTTCTTTCTTGGGATGGGGAGGGAAGAAGAAATCCATTCTATGACCTTCTCTCTAGACATAAGTCTAGCTATGCCTTTGGCATATCTTTGTATGAAATACAGAACACAATTCCTACTTCTCCCATTTTTTTTTTTTTTTGCTTGCTCTTGATTTACAAAATCTAGCACTGGATTAATATCTACCTTAGCTTCATGGGTGAGGAGATGTATATTTTGTCAGTTTTGGACTAGTAGAGATTACTGACTCCTTTGGACCATTCAAGTTGAAAACAATTACTTCACACAAGTTGCCTGAAAACATTAAATGTTTCAAAGCTAGTTTGTAACTTCAAACTAGCAGCACAAATAGCACAGCAAGGAACATAAGGCAGCCTTAATCACATTGCAAAGACGGGACTGAACTAAAAAGGAGAAGGTGCTGGCAGAAGATCCATGTCCCCAGCCAGAGGGCTCTGAAGCAGGTTAAGATAAAACAGGTAAAGAAGTAGCATATTGACCAAAGTACTCTGGGAGAGCAGAGTTTATAGTGAGACATTATAAAAGAAAAGAAAATAGGGGAAAAAAGGAGGTTTAACAGCTACAAACTCCATGGTACAACTCTGCCATTTGAAAGGTAGACCTACAGGACTGTGCAAGATTCCTCTAGAGAGTAGAGTAGAGAGACTGAAGAATCCAGACCTTCTCAATAATATCAGAAACTGCCACTTGGTCTAGAAATTAGTCAACTCCTGTCCAGACAAGGTATATGTTTAAAACAACTCACGTTCTACCTTAAGTGTAAAACCCAAAAAGATGCTCAGTGACAAATGCAAGTAATAAACAGAAAAACCACATATTGTTGACCCTCATCCCTTTTGGATCAGTGTGCAAATTCTACATCCAGCAATATGTACTGAGTGGATCACGTGAACATAACAGCATTCATTTACCAGTTCACGAGGACACGTTCTGTTACACTGCATCAGGAAAGAGGTTAACAGAATACAAGTTACAAAGTGGGGCAGATTAAACCATATAACATGCCTGTCATGTTATAAGAGAGGAAATCATGAATGATACATGCAAGTCAGGTCGATGAACCTGAACAAACATACCCTGGATGATGGAGTTAACCTGTATGAAGCAGTTGTGTTGTGGAAGTCTCAGAGTTTCAGAACCAGCGATATACTTGTCATATTAAGGAGAAATCCTATCCCTTTCCTGCCAGGGTTTTAACAAATTAAAACAAATCCTCACTTCTGGAAGGTGGACCTTAGTTTTTTGTATAGTTATCTGCTTGTCATTTACTGCAGTTACAAACCACTGTTGTTCGACAAGAATTAAAAAACCTAAATAATCTTTGAAACAATGTCATGGCAACTTCGATGTCTGTAGGCAAAGCAATTCCCCAATGCAAACTCCAGCAAAATACATTTTGAGTAAATTGATTGTGATTGCTCATGAAGGGAAAGCATAAAAAGTAATTATAATGTGTATTAGATATTAGGGCAAGTTGAATTGCTTTATAGATTAAACTAGGTAGGACTTCAATGAAATTTGTATGAGTAACTTAAGAAGAAGCCCACAGGTTAAAATGGATTATTGTCATCGTTTTCTCCAAAGCAATATTGTAACTGAACTACTTCCATGACAAAGCAATGCCATCTGAGTAGCAAGGGCATACATTTGCAGCTTGGAACAAACTCAGCAGCAATGACTACACTTTGTCCACTCATGTATAGTGTTAGAATACCACTACTCTTCACAGAAAGCAAGCACCACTCATCAGTTCAAACAGTACCACCAGTCAACTCAACCCTAGTCAAGCACTTCAGGAAACTGTCCACTGGAGCAAAAAAAAAGACTATTTGATTCATGCCTTTAGAATCGCTCAGAGTCGAGAAAACTGACACTCAAGGGTAAATCTGAGGGTTTCCAATCATTCTGATCCCAACTCAATGGCAGAAATGTTCTACTGACTACTTCGTTGAGAAACCCAGCACAGAGAAAGTCAAGAGTCTTGGCACAGAATATGCAAAGTCCATGAAAATATTTTCCAAGCCTGAGCCAAAAGCCTGTCATTCTCCTAAACCTTGAATACCACTTCTAAAATATTCAGTGAACTGGCAGAAACTTCATCATCATTAATTAGCTCTGTACAATATACATACAGACAGCTTGTTATTAAATTGTCAGATAACTAAACTCTTGGTGATTTTATCCACTCACTATCAACATCACAAATATGAAGGAGCAGAAGTCAGGTGTATGAACATAAGTGACAGGAAAAGTAAATGATTTAATATATCCGAAAAGTCTCTATGAATGGGATTAACCTTGATTCCTGTATAGCTCCATTTGCCTTATCTTTGAGCTCACCATAAGACAGAGTTCAAAATTGATAAATCATGTGGAGTTTAACAAATGTACTTGTTAAAAGAGTGAAGTTGAACACTGAATACAAGACAAATCTGCTCTTTCAGGAAACCAACCTAAACGTATAGTGAAAATATGTAACGTACTATAAATATGAAACAATTTGCATTCACAAAGTAAGTTTAAGTACAAAAGGCTACTCATTTTCTGTTGGCTTATACTAAATCCCTTTTATTGCTGTTCTAAAAGCAAGACATTCATACGAGATTTGCATTTGTATCATCTTAACTCAATACCTTAAGCAAATGTCATTCAGTTCCCTCAGAATTCTGCTCAAATGCACTACTGTTCTTACATGATTCTTACATAATTATTCAACATAGTTAACTCTGAAACTTATTAAATACTAGCAAAGACCTCAAATACTCAGGTTTAGAAATGGCCATCTAACCTTAGTAAAATCTGCACCCATATGGACTGTAAAAGTTGCTCCATGAGGAGAAATTCACCACAGAGATGAAATTTATGGCACTTTAACTGCACTGAACAACACCTCTGGTACTATATATACTACAAATCATTCATTACAGCTGAGGTCTGGATATCATGTCCACCATGATATGTATAGGACAGTATCCCAGGTGTTTGTGTTGGTTGACAGCAGCTCAATAGGGTCAGCAGTGTGCCCTGGCAGCCAAGAGGGCAAAACACATCCTAGAGTACATTGAACACAGTGGAGTCAGGCAGCCAAAAAAGGAGGTTAAGTCACTGTATTTAGGGTTGGTGCTGCCCCACAACGAGTACAGTGTGCAAGAGAAAAAGCACTCTACTTCTTGAGCGTAATGTTTAAGAAACAGAAATATTTCCAGTAAGTTACTCAGTCCTTTTCTTGTACAGAGAACAGCTGTCTGAGACACACCACCACTTCTGCCTGAGACCAGGTCATTTCCCTGAGAGGTAATGAAGCTTCCACCACATGCATTTAAGAGATGTATTTTCTTGGATAAAATACTGACTTTCCTGCTTAAACCTTGTTTACATGGCCCAGTATTAATTTCTTCCCATTCTTAGTTATGCCACTTTTGACTAAGAAGCTCTTTTACTTTGTCAAGAAATTCACTGTTTCCATTTGTAGGCTCTTGACCCAAATATTTGCTAGACAACACAGCAAGAGAGGAACAACTATTCCCCTAAGAGCGTAAGTCCTATTTTCACATATTCCTGAGAAGCTGTCAGCATTTGCCAATGGCATTAATGCCCTATATACAGAAACTATTATAAGGACAGCATGAGAGGAGAAGACATCACCTGTTTTCCTTGGTATTTTGGTATATATAGCTTATAATTCTACAGTCTTTTCTACTATTCTATTGCTTTACATCTAAAATAACTGCAGGAGGGTTTGATTCATAGCCTAGAATGTCAATTAGATGTAATTTGGAAGATTCAGGAAGTGATATACATCAAAATTCCCATTAATGCTTTACTGATAAGTAGCTCTAGAAGGTTTTGACTTTGTAGCCTTTCATATTGAAAAACTGGAAAAAATACTTCAACAATGCAAACTGCTTTCATTTACTCTCAAATGAATCTACATTCTCAATTACTTCTTTTCTCACTCCAATTACTCTCCAAGTGAAATAGGAAAGAAAAGGTCTTGTAACTGACTGCTATTCCCTGCAAGTTGAAAATGCATTCTTGTTGGGTTACCTCACCTTCTCCCTTGCTTATAAAAGAGAAGTTTCCTGTATCCTCATGTCTTTGAATAGCCTTCATAATGGAAAAGTGATTGATTTTCTGTTTGCACTATGACTCTATTTCAGAAGTCAGCCTCTCAGTAATGACTTAATTTTCTTGTCATGTATAATTCTCTGTAAAGCAACTGTTTGCAAATCTTCTCCCGTCTTTCTTTGCCATCAGATATTATTGGTTCTCTTAGCTTGTTGCAGAAAGGAGCATTACAGTATAATGCTATTGCATTTTGTGAACACAGACCACTGAATTCAGTTAATGCACAATCACTGGATAAAAATTCACTGTTTGTTCCTGCATTCGGTCTGTTCTACAGCAAATAGGAGAAAGAGCTAAATTCTCTACCCTGTTCATCACACAATGATAGGCATTGGTGAGGTCACACCTCAGTGCTGTGTTCAGTTTTGGGCCCCTCACTGTAAAAAGGACATTGAGGCACTGAAGTGAGTCCAGCCAAGAGCAACAAGGATCAAAAAAGGTCTAGAACACATGTCCTGTGAGGAAGGGCTGAGGGAATTGGGTTTGTTCAGCCTTGAGAAGAGGCTCAGGGGTGATCTCATGGCTCTCTACAATTACATGAAAGGAGGTTGCAGGGGGTGGGGGTGGTCTCTCCTGCCATGGCTGCAGGGAGAGGACTAGAGGGAATGGCCTTGAGCTGAGACAGGGCAGGGTCAGATTAGATCTTAGGAGAGCTTTTTTCCCTCTTAGGGTGTTCAAGCACTGGGATATTGCCCAGGGAGGTGGTGGAGTCACCATCCCTGGAAGTATTTAAGGAGTATCTGGATCTGACACTGGGGGATGTGGTTTAGGGGTTACAGCAGTGACAGGTTAATGGTTGGACTAAAAGGGCTCTTTCAAGATGATTCTATGATTGAAAATGAAGTAGGCAAATTCATAAACAAGTTAAATCTGAACCCATTTTCTTTTCAGAAAAAAATCCTCTTGACAGTTTTTTAACTACCCTTTCTTGTAGGTTTCTCCAAACTCTGTAAGGATGACAGCTTACTGGAGTAAGTCTCTGCTATCAGTATTTAGACAACAGTTCTACATGGATGTTTTACAACCAGATTTTCTGGTGTCTTATAGATGCTCCATTTACAATGCCCTCCTAGAGCTGGATTTTGGGGAAAAAAAGATACGTTATCTTCATCTGTCCAGCTGCCTATTTTCATGAAGGACTGGGGACCTGACTGTTATAACTCTATGCCTATGCCAGCTTGGTTTGAAACTGGTCAAATGCCAAAAAAGCTTCAGCAGAGGGAAGAAAAACACAACCAAGAGAAAGTTACGGAGACCTTGCCACCCCAGAAATCATACTAAATACAGAATTAAGGTCTGTCTACAATCACCTTTTATGAAGTAGGGAAGTCAATAATAGGACCATGACACAATACTGCTGTTCAAAGCCATGAATGATAACTACAGAACTAAGCTCTGCTGCGAGAAAGAAAAGGTAACCATACAGAATGTTTAACCAAAAAAGAGAGATTCTCAGAGAGATGAAAACAGATTTACTACATAGTGGCAAATCAATTCCATGCAATTGATTGGAGATTTTTAAAAGC
>NW_008689848.1:0-6419 GCF_000695815.1 Acanthisitta chloris | reverse complement strand
TTTCCCTGGGTGAGCACATCCCTGCAGATACCAACAGATCAAGGCTTTTGCAGAGATGTACATTATTCAAGCATTTCAGAAAATGCACATGCTTACTATTCAAGTATCTTCACCAGCATTTATAATACAGAACTCTTTTCCTCTATTTCCTTTCTAAGGAAAAAATGTTGCAAGAGGTAAGAATTGCATGCAATATTTCCCTGGGTGAGCACATCCCTGCAGATACCAACAGATCAAGGCTTTTGCAGAGATGTACATTATTCAAGCATTTCAGAAAATGCACATGCTTACTATTCAAGTATCTTCACCAGCATTTATAATACAGAACTCTTTTCCTCTATTTCCTTTCTAAGGAAAAAATGTTGCAAGAGGTAAGAATTGCATGCAATAATATGATCCTTTCCTCTATTTCCTTTCTAAGGAAAAACTATTGCAAGAGGTAAGAATTGCATGCAATGATATGATCCAAACACATTATCTGATTTTGTGGCCTGTGTACAAACTCAGATCTACATCACAAATCAGGGACTGTACATTCCAAAACCAAAAATGTTAGTCCATTGAACCACAGTGTTGAGGTCAGTTGCAGGAGGTCAAATAACACAAATTCCAAGTTAGTATAAATTTCTTCCCTCTGCCCATTTTTTTGAAGAATCTCTGTATGAAAGTCTTAATCCTCTTACAATAGAAATAAAAATCAAACAGAAAGATAATTCCATAAAATCAGTGTAATTACCTCTGCTCACATATACTACTCCAGTTGTGGCTATTCATCCGGTTCTACTCATAGAATACTCTCCCAACTTCACACACTAAAGTGTTGGGACAGATGAAGGCAGAAAAAAAAGCAGGAGTTCCTTGCCCTCCCTCCCAACTAAACTCCGTCTTATTAACATCTCCAAATCCCATTTTGCTCATGTAATATGAAAGATTATCTTATTGTTGAGGTATACAGTAAGTATACAATAAGGTACACAATAAGTCAGAGAAATATCATCCCAAGATATATTAAAAAATAAAAGAGAAAATTTTAATGGAAGCATGACAGTTTAATAGTTCATTTGTAATGAGTTGGAACAGCCTGAATATCCCAAGAAAATGACTTTAGAGGCCTGGGCTAAACATCAGTGAGAACCTTCTAATGGTATAGGTAGTCTGGGAGCACTGTACTAATATTCCTTCACTTGTAAATTTTAAGAGCTTGAAAAGTCATAGAATCGTAGAATTCAGGGGTTGGAACAGACCTTACAGATCATCTAGTCCCAACTCCCTCTCTATTAGCCCAGGTTGCTCAAGGCCTCATCCAGCCTGGTTTTGAACACTGCCAGGGTTGAGGCATCCACTACTCCCTGAGCAACCCAGTCATTTAGTTATGGTTTATTTTACTTTATTTTCATTTTTATTTCACCTTCCAATACTATTCTCTACTATTCTGAATAGCAGCTTGATTTCAGAAGATAAAATCTGCAACCTTACTTGTGCACGGTCTTTGGCCGGTGCACTAATTTCAGAACAGGAATGGTGACACTCAGATGCCTTCAGAGCATAAGGGTTATCTGTCAGCTGTCCACAGAAAAAAACACAACTTAAAATAAACAAACATCTATGTCTAGAAAACATGTCCTGTCAGGAAGGGCTGAGGGAATTGGGTTTGTTTGGCCTTGAGAAGAAGCTCAGGGCTGGCATCATGGCTCTGCATCTACCTGAAAGGGGGTTGTGGTATGGTCTCTCCTGCCATGGCTGCAAGGAGAGGACTAGAGGGAATGGCCATAAGCTGAGACAGGGGAGATTCAGATTAGATGTTAGGAAAAATGTTTTCCCTGTTAGGGTGTTCAGGCACTGGAATAGGTTGCCCAGGGAGGTGGTGGTATCACTGTCCCTGAAGTGTTTAAGAGGTGTCTGGATCTGGTGCTGGAGGATATGGCTGAGGGTTTAGGGGTTACAGCAGTGACAGGTTACTGGTTGAATTCAGTGATCTTAGAGGTCTCCTCCAACCTTGATGGTTCTATGATTTTACGATCTCTACCAAAAGCCACAAACCACATTACTGTGTTTGAGTTTTCCTAATGGCAAAAACCTCTTCACCTAATTCCTATATAAGATTAGGATGGGCATTTACAGAACAGCAGAACCTAGCCATCTTGCCAAGCAAGACAATTGTAACCAAGTGATACAGATTCACGATACCAAAGCCCTGGGAGTGGATATTTCATACAACACAAGTGCTTCATATCACCAGGGGGCTGTAAATGATAAGAGACTGACAAGTAAAAACTTGATATATTTTCATCAGGAAACAATTTATGTAGTAAATGAAATTTTTGCAAAACATTGAGGGATGACACTCTTCTTTAATATACCTATCTCATCCCAGCTGTTGCCTCTGCAGTCCTTGCTCTCCAAATAGGGGAGAAGCACAGGATCAGTTCCTGTCATGGAGTAGTCTATGCAGTTTTCATGAAGCCAACTAATTACCTGTGGCCCATCTGGTTTAAACTAGTAACAGAAGTCAAGAAGGAGAAACATGCCAACAATTACACGTCCTGAAAAGAAAGCATGAAATCTCAGCAGACAGCTAGGGGCAAATGAACCTGAAAACTGCTGTCCTCGGAGCTGAGACATGCTGGCAGGCCAGTCTGCATCACTTACGCTGTATTTTTCAAGTAACTTAAGAATTTGTATCTGAAACTCTTAATTCAAGATTAGAAATATACCTGTTTGGCAAAAACAGACAATCTGAATACCAAAGAAGAAAAAAATTTCTTTCAATATTTGCTGTATTTACCAGTTCCATTTTGGGGAAGGTCAACTGTTCTCCTCTAATGCTGTTTCTGTTATGTTACTTTGGCCTCTTCATAGAAGTCATTTAAGCAAGACTATGCATAAATGAACATCCACTGTGACACCATTTGCTTCTACTAATTTCCAAACTATTCTAGTGCCTTTCCTGCCAGGGCTTAATGCCCAGGCAAGCCATGCTCCAATAGCAGAACATCACGCAAAACAAGCTTGTACTCTGGAGCATATGAGCCTAATTTAAAAACTCCAACACACCAAATGTAGCCCTAATTCCTCCTTGCAAAGATTAAAACACTCCTCATTTTTCTTTTTTTTTTTTTTTTGAAAGTTTTCCAGCTTCACACTGAAACTTATGCAGTAATTGCTCTATACCAGCTGGCTCAGAATTGGTAGAGCTACAAACAACAGACATGAGGAGGAATACATTCCACCCTTTCTTCTCTGACCATTGTTAGCTGACCTACAAATTATTTTAACGACTCACCCTAGTGGGAACTCCAAACCAGGTGTGTACACCTGCTTCAGCACGTGTCAGTACAGTCAGACCTTCACTGCATTCATTTTGTATAGTAAGGCATAGTCTTCACAAAAGCCAGTTCTAAGAACAGATTTGTTCCTCTCGAGTCCTTTCTGAATCTATATAAAATGCATTCAACCTCCCAGGGCTACAGTCATATCTATGCTGTACTGAGCTGGCAACCCAACAAACAGCAGCAGAAACAGGGAAGTCATCAGTGAGGGAAACAGATGTAGTTTAGGGCAGTTAACAAGCATGCAGATTGACTGTAGTTAAAGAATTCAGTTTAAAAAGAGGTGTGACTGACAGACCTAGGCTTTAAGCCTTTATATAGGGGAAAAACATGAGCCCAACAGCGTGACTGTATGACTCAATAGCATTACCATAATTTGAAGGCATTATTAAACTTCCTTTAGTAACTCTTACTTAGTCACTAGTAATTTCCTGCCCAGGTTTCTGTTTCCCTCAGTATAAACTCATATCTCAATCTGCATCCTGTGATCCAAGCCACACATATTTACAGGTTCTCTAATATGCAATAAAAAATGATTATGTCAGTCAGCAAGCCTAGACAGCCCACTTAAGAGTAATTTCTATGCCTTCTTGAGTGACGAATTTTGTGCACAGAGCTCAGTTTCAAAATCTCTTGCTATGTAACTGTACTCTCCATATTCCTGACAGCTCCATTTTTTTTTCTTAGGATACTCACAGGAAGATTGACAGCTGTGGGAACAATGGAGGGTAATGTGTTATTATCAACTAGGCAGAACAAATAAGAAACACTACAGAGTTACTTTTCAGATTTTTCCTTTCCAAGTCCCATTTGTTGTATCTTGGTTGTCCAAAGAGTGGTCTTCTAGCATCAACTTTCTTTATCAGCAAGAGGAAGGATGGGAGAGCATACGTGGTATATACTTGCTAACTACACTGAATACACACACCTACAGGTTGGGTGGGGAAGTAATTGACACCAGCAGCCAGGAGAAAGACTTGGGAGCAGCAGTGGATGAGAAGCTCAGCATGAACTGCAGCGTGTGCTAGCAGCCCAGAAGGCAAATTGAATCCTGGGCTGCATACAAAGGAGTGTGGCCAGCAGGTCAAGGGAGGTGATTCTCCCCCTATGCTCTCATGAGATCATACCTGAAATACTGCACACAGTTCTGATGCTCTCAACATAAGAAGGACAATGGAACTGTTGGAGCAAGTCCAGAGGAGGCCATGAAGCTGCTAAGAGGACTGGAGCATCTTTCCTATGAACACAGGCTGAGGGAATTGGGGCTGTTCAGCCTGGAGAAGAGAAGACTGTGTGGAGACCTCAGAGCAACTTTTTGATATCTGAAGGGGTACAAGGGAAGCTGGAGAGGGACTCTTGGTTAGGAACTGCAGTGATAGGACAAGGGGTAATAGATTCAAATTGAAAGAGGGAAATTTAGGTTAGATATTAGAAAAAAGCCCAGGGACGCTGTGACTGCCCCAACCCTGGCAGTGTTCAAATCCAGGCTGGATAAAGCCTTGAGCAACCTGCTCTGATGGGGAGGTGTCCCTGCCCATGGTTGGGACTAGATGATCTGTAAGGTCCATTCCAACCCCTAAAATTCTATGATTCTATGACCATTTCTGGAATTTCTTGCTTTTTTGCAACCCCATTTGTCTCATCAGAAGGAAAAGTGAGGAAGATAAGACATGTGGAAAGCTCAGAAAAGTGCAGCAACAGTATTATTGCTCCATAAGATTATTATGACCAGGTTTCTCACAAATATTTTAACCTTTCATAACTTTAAGTGTAGATATTTGTAAAGCAGAATCCTACTCAATTAGCACTAGGCTAGAAAGTTGCTTTTCTAGTATACTGTTATTTGACATAATCTGATCACTTAAAACTCCATCTGAGACAAGCAATATGACTCCTGCTGGTTTGATTCCTGGCATTATTTACTTAACAAAATTCCAAGGCTTTACATTCTGGCCCACATAGTCCTGCATGACAACAATGTTAAAAGTAAGTGACAGTTCCTATTCCACTCCAAAACAGAGACATGTTAGAAGCTGCTCATAATTTAATTGAATTTGTTTACCATACATTATCATAAAAATTACCCTGCTGCTTACTTGCATATTCTGCATCAGAAATACTACTTGCTAGAAATACTTCTGAGGAAAACAGTATATATATACTGGAATAGCAAACCTACAAACATATCATTCTGTATATGCAAAGTTATAGCAAGGCAATTTAATTTGCAGCAACTTCTGAAGATGAGAGACTCCTGGCATAAACCAGATTAACTTAATAGTTGCAAGTATCTGTTCATAATCAGTTTCTAAGAGACCAAAACACCTGTTTCCTTTAGCACATAGGCAAACCATTGGTCAACTGTGTCATCCATAAGCAGAGCAACTGTGAGGTCAGCAAGCAATTTTTCATCATGTACTCTTCCTACTTTTCAGTCAAATATGTACATTCATAGGAAAGGAAGAATAGAGCCTGACAGTACCTGCCAATCTTTCCCAAGAGGCAGAGTAGCAAATTAAACTGGTATCCACTGCTACTGCATAGCAGTAATGAAGACTGCATAGATTCTGGTAATTTTTATTGCACAGCAGCTCTGAAAAGAAAAAGCTGAAGCTACTTAAGACAGTCCCTCACATCTGCAATGTTTTTGCAGCAAGAATAAAGAATAAACTGAGTAGCTAAAATGTTCATTTTGAAGTGGTAGTTCTGACAATATGTACCCAGAGAAGCTTTATGTAACAGGGAGAGAGGCTGTAGATTATTTTTTTCCTTACATATGCAGATATGAAATCCATAGTTAGAGATGTTTGCCATATTTTGTTGAGGCAACAACATACATCATGTTCAAATATTTGAAGAGAGAAAAGTGGTTTGGGCTCCTGCAGGTTTCAAATGACAGCAGCTGCACTACTGCTGTGCATCTCAAAAAGTCAATAAAGAAAGACAAATTCTTCTAGATGCTGTGAGGTTAAGTGAACCTTTTATCAGGGAGAAACATGCTTGGTTTTAATTTAAATACTACTTTGATATATATTATCAGAAACTAGCCAGGAGATAACAAATTATTCTAGCTGAACTGGATGCAACTTA
>NW_008689847.1:17800-18780 GCF_000695815.1 Acanthisitta chloris | reverse complement strand
AAGGAAGGGGAAAGGAAGGGGAAGGAAAGGAGGGAGGGAAGGGAGAGAAGGAGACAGGGAGTTAAACAGAGCCTGAGCCCATGGGCTGCATGCAGAGCCTTTCTGCAGGACACCCAATGTGTGCAAGACCCATGGAATCCCAGAATGGTTTGGATTGGAAGCACCTTAAAGCTCATCCAGTTCC
Source organism: Acanthisitta chloris (assembly GCF_000695815.1). NCBI lineage: Eukaryota > Metazoa > Chordata > Aves > Passeriformes > Acanthisittidae > Acanthisitta > Acanthisitta chloris. The sequence continues at coordinate 18,596 of NW_008689847.1, read as the reverse complement.
ACCCTCTGCCATGGGCAGGGGCACCTTCCACTAGCCCAGGTTGCTCCAAGCCCTGTCCAACCAAGCCCCATTCAACCTCCCCACGTTTCTCTCTGGAGCAAATCTCCTGGCCTGGCACAGAGGTTTTGCCCTGTGAGGGTGGGGAGACACTGGAACAGGGTGGACAGGGAGGCCGTGGCTCAGTGTTTCATTCCAGGTTGGATGAAGCCTTGAGCAACCTGCTCTGGTGGGAGATGTCCCTGCCCAGGGCAGGGGGTGGAACTGGATCGTCTCTAAGCTCCATCCCAACCCCTTAACATCCTATGAAACAGAGTTGCCTGTGGGTATTGACTCCACACAAGACACTTCCCTACCAGGCTTCACTTCTCCCTCTACCAAGCTGCAACAACCTCTCCCAATGCTGCAGAAGAAGGAAATCTTTTTCCAAGCAGGAATTTGAAGCTCCCTGTTAGCTCAGGGAGTTGCTGAGCTGCTAATTGGCCATGCAGAGCTTGAACCTGGCTCTGCTCCTAGGCCACTGCTGGCAGGAGCAGCCTGGGGCCGTGGTGTGTTGGCCTGATCCAGCCTGGCTGTCCTTTTCTTCACACCATTTTAAGCCCAGAGTGCTCTGACCAACGTTTCAAGCTGGCCCAGGCATTGGCAGCAAACCTGCACACACTAACCTCATCCCTTCTCCTCCACTCTGAGTTAGGATCACAGAATCCCACACAGGTTTGGGTTAGAAGGTTAAAGCTCATCCAGTTCCATCCCCTGCCATGGCCAGGGACACCTTCCACCAGCCCAGGCTGCTCCAAGC
>NW_008689847.1:9152-17681 GCF_000695815.1 Acanthisitta chloris | reverse complement strand
CCCTGCCCTCTGTCCATGTGAAGCCATTCCCTGTGTCCTGTCCCTCCATCCCTTGTCGCAAGTCCCTCTCCAGCTCTCCTGGAGCTCCTTTAGGCACTGGAAGGGGCTCTGAGGTCTCCCTGGAGCTTCTCTTCTCTTGGTGAACATACCCAAGGGATGGAGCAGCCACAGCTTCTCTGAACAACCTGTGCCAGTGCCCCAGCACCTCACAGGGAGGAATTTATCCCTAATATCCAATCTAAACCAGAACATGGAATCCTGGAATTGTTTGGTTTGGAAAGACCATAAAGCTCATCCAGTTCCATGGGCAAGGACACTTTCCCCTAGCCCAGGTTGCTCCAAGCTCCATCCAACCTGGCCTGGAACACTTCCAGAGCAACAGTCACTTCTTGGAACCTATTTAGTTCCATTACAACACTTAAGCCAGAGAGAATTGCAGCAAAGCACGTTCAGTTCTGGCTTTTTATTGCAGAAAAAAACCACTTCTAGATGAAATTCCTCCTGTGCAGCTTTGGCTGTTTAAGGAGCACAAGAAAACACTCAAGTGAAACAGAGAGTGAAGACATGAATGAAGTAGAACAGAATGAAAAACACCATTCTAATGTCCAGCTGGTAAAAGAAATACATCAGAAGAGTTATTTCCATTGTGATAAGTCCAAATAACCTGCAAGGGAGAGATGGAATCTAAGTGCTCCTTAAAGAGGCTATTAAGGAAATCAGGTTTGCTCCTAAGAGCTTCCTTCCTTGCTCTCCTGTGAGCCAAGAGAGATGCAGAGCTCTGAGCAGGTCACAGACACTCTCCACAATCCTTCCTCACTCCCAAAAGTAGCCAGAGGTTCCCAGTTTGCCCAGGCAAGGCAGCTCCTCCCAGCTGGGAGCTACCCAGGACTCTCACGTGTGTTGGCTGAGCTTTGAGAGGATTGGAATTGATGGCACTGAGAGGTTTCTCCCCCTCCTCCCTGCAAGTCACACGTGGCTAGGAGGAACAGCCATACAAAGAGATTTTTGGCTTCAGCTTCCCTATGGAATCCCAGAATGGTTTGGCTTGGAAGGACCTTAAAAGAGATCCATAAAACTCTGAATCTCACTCAATCTCATTTCCATCTTGCTGGTCAGGTTAGAAGGAGGAACTTTTCCTCACGTGCAAATTTATCTCAGTGTCTAATAAGGAAGTGTTAAGAGGTGGTTTTGCCATGCATTGGGATCCAAACATTTGGGATCAGAGAATCCCAGATTGGTTTGGGCTGGAGGGGAACTTAGAGATCATCTCATCCCAGTCCCTGCCATGGGCAGGGACACCTTCCACCAGCCCAGGTTGCTCCAAGCCCCATCCAACCTGGCCTGGAACACTCCCTGGGCTCACTTTCCATCCCTGAGGGATATACCCAGTCCTAGTCCTGTGCCCACTGTCCATCCCTGAGGGATACACCCAGTCCTAGTCCTGTACCCACTGTCCATCCCTGAGGGATATACCCAGTCCTAGTCCTGTGCCCACTGTCCATCCCTGAGGGATATACCCACTCCTCTCTCTTTGGCACTGGAAGGGGCTCTAAGGTCTCCCTGGAGCTTCTCTTCTCCACCCTGGCCTGGAACACTCCCAGGGATGGAGCAGCCACAGCTTCTCTGGGCAACATGTGCCAGTGCCTCAGCACCTCCCAGGGAGGAATTCCTTCCTAGTCTCCAATCTCAGCCTCCTCTCTGCCAGTTTGAATCTCACCCTCCTCCCCTTTCCCAGTCCTTGGGGTCCCAGGGGATACTCACCAAAGTTGGAGTCCTCTCCCAGCTCCTTGCCATAGCGGATCATGCTCTCCCCCAGGAGCCCCTCGGACTGGGGGTACCCAGGATTCTTCACCTGCCCTCTGATCTTGGACATGGTGTTCAGCATGGTCAGCTTGGCCCTGGAAGCTGCCAAGGAAACAGCCACAGCCATGTTTGTAGCTCCTTGGAATGTTTGCAGCTTCTTGGACCTGCCAACAGCTGCTGTTTGCTGCCAGTGAGGCTTTTTAGTCAGGCTACACTCCAAGCCAAGAAGCTTCATTGTTTCCTTCTCCCAGAAATACCATTTGTTAGGAAAAGAGAAGTTTCTTTTCCAAGACACAAAGCAAAAATAGTTCCCTCACAGCTCAGCAGGGAAGGCCAAAGGAGTTTCCCCAGCCCTCCCTGAGTCCCTGGAGTGATCTCTGGACCAGCTGGCTGGAAGGATGCAGGACAGGAGGCTCCAGAGGTGATGCTGCTACAGCCAGGCCGCCTTCCCAGCCCAGAAACACCTCTTTGCCTGGATATTCCAAGAAAAATGAGTCCCCTTAGGGCCAAAGGAGTTTTTCCAGCCCAGAAACACCAGTTTCTCAGGATATTCCAAGAAAAACAGATCCCCTTAGGGCCAAAGGAGTTTCCCCAGCCCTCCCAGGGTCCCTGGAGTGATCTCTGGAAGGATGTAGGACAGGAGGCTCCAGAGGTGATGCTGCCAAAGCCAGACATCTCTTCCCAGCCCAGAAACACCACTTTGCCTGGATATTCCAAGAAAAATGGGTCCCCTTAGGACCTTTCTAGGTCCAAGGCATAATAAGCATCTGTTCTTGCCCTGTTCAACAGCCACAGCAGTATCTCACAGCCCAGAACCACAGCAAGAGGGAGGTCTAGATCCTCACCTGATCCCACCATGGGCTGGTGACCAATCTCAGGCCCAAAAAGGATCTCTGTGATGTGAATCCTTGGAATGCTGGGGCAGAGGGAAGGGGCCAGGGGTGGTCCAAACACTCACCTGGGTTTGGCTGGAGGTACTCTATTGTTCTGGTCAGTACTTCTGTGACAGCTTTGCTGGTCAGGTCCACTTTCTGTGGGAGACAGGATGACCCAGAGCAGTGAAGATCAGCTCAGGCTTCAGTTGAGGTCACACAGATTATTTTTTTTTGAAGGATTTTAGAGATTCCTCTTGTTCCTTACTCACCTTTTCCATTTCCTTGAAGTCATCATCTAGCTTGGTCCCTTCGGCCCCTCCAACCTTCTCACTGACCAACTGCAGGAAAAGCACAAGGGAAGAAGATTAGTCACTAATTAACTTCCTTCTATCTCATGGAGTAATTCCCTGGGACAGAAAGGGCTGAAGGATGGCCCAGACAGCACCTGCCAGAGAAAGGAGGTGGCAGGAACAGCCCAAAACACATCCAAACAACCTCACTAAACCCTCAAACATCTTCTCACCCCAAGCACAGCTCCATGAGGATATTCCTCACCCAACAGAAGCTTCACAGCTCCTTAAATCCCCCCACATAGCTTCAACTCCAACTGCTGCTGGAAAAACCAGGCAGCACAAGTGTCTCTCAGCTCCACTCTGAGCCAAGGATTCAGTTTCACACATGGCATATTCCAAGTAAACAGGGAATGAACACACTCTGCTCCTGGCAGGAACAGCCTGGAGGCAGCAGGGACCTCTCAGCCACCACTCTGAAGGGAATTCCTGGAGCAGCTCAGGATTTGGGGCATGGGAAGGGTTGGAATTCTTTCTCAGAGGAGGATAAAGACCTCAGGGCACCAGGAAAGGTTTCAAATGCATTTAGCAGTGGCTTTGAGGGCTGCTGTGGAGCTGGTGAAAGGTGAGATGTGTGACAAGCTGTGAGGTCAGGGCTGATCTGGGTCAGTTGTGGGAAGATCTTATCACTTCCTGCTCCTTGGCACTTGGGCTGGGAAAAGCCTTCACTCCTTAAACCTCCAAAAAACCTGCCAAAAGGTAATAAATGCCTTAATTAATCCTTCCAAAAAGTGTCCTGCAGCTGAAATGGAGAGGAATGTTTCCTTCTTGGCCCATCTTGGTGTGGTGAGGGAAGCAGCAGTGGCTGGGGATGAAGGATATAAGAATTGGGGAAAATTAGAATCAGAGAATCATTAGAATCATCAAAGAATCACAAAATCATTATGGTTGGAAAAGATTTTTTGAGGTCATCAAGTCCAATCCATGACCTAACACCACCATGTCAACCAGACCATAGCTCTAAGTGCCATGTCCAGTCTGTCCTTAAACCCCTCCAGGGATGATGATTCCACCACATCCCCAGGCAATATTCCAGTGCCTAAATCCAAAGAATCAATCACAGAATCAACCAGGTTGGAAAAGAGCTCCAAGAGCATTAAGTCCAAGCATTAACTCACCACATTCACCACTAACCATGTCCCCAAGTGCCACATCCATGTGGCTTTTAAATCCCTCCAGGGATGGTGATTCCACCACTGCCTGGACAACCTATTCCAGTGCCTGACAACCCTTTCCATGAGGAAATTTCCCTGATATCCAATCTAAACCTCCCCTGGAACAACTTGAGGCTGTTCTCTCTGGTCCTGTCCTTCCCTGGGAGCAGAGCCTGATCCCACCTGGCTGCACCTCCTGGCAGGAGTGGTGGAGAGTAATTAGTGCTTATTTCACCCCAGTCAAGAGCAAATGACCCAAATAAACATCCAAAGTGCTCCAGAAGCTCCCAAAGCTCCAGACCTGCCCCAGGGTTCCTCCTGCTTGGACTCAACAGGCTGAAGGAACAATTAGGTTTCTTGGACATCAAGTAATTGATGTTATCAAGGCTTTGCTTCCTCTGGAATCTCCTGATCCCACGGGATTCACAAGGTTTCCCTGGGTTTTTGAGAAGGAGGAGGAGGAATCCCTTGAGGGGATCAGACAGGGTAAGATGTACCAGGAGACATCACAGAGAGGAGGGGAGAGAAGGGAAAAGGGGAAAGGGAAGGGAAAAGGAGACAAGGGAAAGCAAATAGAAAGGAGAAAGGGAAAAGGGTCCAAAGAAGGAAGGCAGGCACCTCTGGAAACCTCCTCTAGTCCTCAACACATCTGCGAAGGTTGCAATTATCCCAAGCAATTCCAGCCCCACTTTTCTCCACCCACTCTCCCAGCCCTGGAATTACAGCCCAGGGACCACATGCCATGCCAACTGCATCCGTCACCACAGTGATTCCAGAGGCTCAACACCCTCCAGAGAGCTCAGGGATGGGAAGGAGGCAAAATCCCCTCATTTCCAGACTAATTTAATCCTCCTTTTGACGGCCAAGAAATGCTGCTGGTGTCCTGCTGGGAGGGAATAATGAGCTGGAGGTTCTCTCCCTGCTGGCTCTAATTAAACTGGGAGGCTGCAGCACGGGAGGAGAGGAGGAGGAGGAGGAGGAAGAGGAGGGACTGTGGAATGGCTCCATCCCCATCCCTACTGCTCCCAAATCTGGCAGGAAGGAAGAGAAACTACTGCAGGAGAAGCTGTCACTGGTTCCTGGCTTAACTGGAGCTCCAGGAGGTGACTTGGAGGCAAATTTTCCAAGTGTGCTGCCTCCAAAGGGTATGGGAAGTCTGGAAAGAGGTGGCTCCTTCCTCAGGGGAGCTTTAACATCACCAGGGTCTAATCCTTTGCTTGTGGGATAGGAGAGGGAAGGAGGGAGGGAAACAGGTAGGGAAGGAAGGAAGGAGTTAGGATTCATACAAGGAAGGGAGGGAGGGAGAAAGGAAGGAATTAGGATCCATACAAGGGAGGAAGGAAGGAAGGAAGCATGGAAACTGCCAGAAAGCAGGCAGGAATTCATCCCTGCCTTCCCATCCATGTTTAATGAGCAGGATAGTGACAGCTGGAGTATGCCCTAGATAGCTCCAACCTGGGACTGGAGCACAGGGAGGTGCTTGGATTCTCCTGAGGCACAGTGAGTGTGGCATCCAGCCTGGAAAGCTCATCCAGTGGGATTAGACAGCCCCTGTGAGCATCCAAGGGCTGTCCCAGCCATGTCCTGCAGCTTCATCTCCAAGCATTTACTCTTCCATGTCATGGAATGGCAATAATCCCAACTTCCCCTCACTGCTCAAACCCACCGTGGTGGAAGATGTTTGGGAATGAAAGAGCTATTGTTTAGCTGAAGCTCTGCACAGGGAGAGGCAGGAATGGTATGTGTGCACAGAGGGGGAAAAGGCAGGAGGAAGAGGAGTGGGAGAGGAATGAGGGAATGTTGTGCAGCCACTCCCAGCAGGAAATCCACTCCCCTCTCCTCACCACTCATCCTTCCTCCAGCCCAGCTGCCCAGCTCCAGGGAAATTGCAGCAAAGAAAGGAGTCTGACCACTCATCCTTCCTCCAGCCCAGCTGCTCAGCTCCAGGGAAATTGCAGCTAAGAAAGGAGTCTGTGTGGCCTTTCCTTGCTGTGCTGCACTGGGAATCTTTACATGGACCACAGGGATTGGATCTTGCTGGAGAGAGTCTGGAGAAGGCCAAGGAGATGCTCCAAGGGTTGGAGCACCTCTGGGGCTAGGAGAGCCTGGAGAAGAGAAGCTCCAGGGAGAGGTTAGAGGTTAGGGATGGAGGGACAGGACACAGGGAATGGCTTGGAATGGACAGGATATTCCATGGTGCAAACCCACCACACACCACGTTAGCTCCATAGATCCAACTCTGTTCTGCCTCCTTGGAAGGTTTTAAGCCTCTTCTCCAGGAGGGACACAGGAGAAGCTGCAGCCACCCCAGTTTGAGGTGAGCTGGGCACACCCACAGCACAACACAGGCTAATCTCAGCAACTCCTGACCTACTTTAGGGAGAAGAAAACAGATCTAAGTGTTTATTATGCAGAAAAGGGGAGGAACAATTACCTCCAGCATTGTCAGGTAGAGGGAGGTACATTCCTTAGCTCCCAATGGTTGCGATTGGAGGCACCTGGGAGCTCCATGGTCCTCACAGGGCTAAAGCAGAGTGGAAAGTCTGGTTGGACCTGATGATCTTAGAGGTTTTCTCCAACCTTAATGGTTCTATGGTTAAGGGGTTACAGCAGTGACAGGTTAATGGTTGGACTTGGTGACCTTAGACATCTCCTCCAGCCCCGATGAGTCTATGATTCTATGACTGGACCTTGTCACCCCAAAAGCTGCTGCTCTACAGGGAGAAGAATGACTTTTCCAGAAGAGGGAAGAGTGTGAGGGGAAGCTCTTTGCTGACTGTTGGGAGCAGGTTGGAGGCAGAGCTGCCCCAGGGGGATGGGACTGGGCAGACATTGGGTCACTACTTCTTGCACAGGGACAGGGCAAGGAGGAACAGTTTGAAGTGAAAGAGGATTTAATTTAGATGTGAGGAGGAAATTCATCCCTGTGAGGGTGCTGAGGCACTGGAATGGATTTCCAGAGCAGCTGTGGCTGCTCCATCCCTGGGAGTGTTCCAGGCCAGGTTGGACAGGTCTTGCAGCAACCTGAGCTAGTGGAAGGTGTCCCTGCCCATGGCAGGGGGGGGAGATGACCTTTAAGTTCCTTCCAACACAAACCTTATTGGGATTCTGTGATTTCTCACATCCCTTCTGGGCAAATCAGAAGAAGAGGAACAGCATTCAAAGCTCTCACCCTCCTGCACCTCCAGGCAAGCCCTGATGGCTCCTAACATCAACCCTGACCTGTCCTGGGGTATCTGTACACTCCACCACCCACCTCTGGTGTCTGAACTTCCTGCACATAGCTCACAGGAGCATTTTCCCTCTGTGATCCAACTCTCAGTCTTCTCCTGGACTTCCTCTCCCCTGTTTTCATCTTTCAGGATGATGGTCAGTCCTGGCCAAGCCTCAGTGATGTTCTCCATCACAGGATCATAGAATGGTTGAGGGTGATAAAGACTGTTTAAGGGTTTCATTGGTGTGATAGATTAACAGTTGGACTTGATGATCTCAAAGGTCTCTTCCAGCCCTGATGATTCCATGACTTGTACAAAGGCACAATGAGGTGGTTCACTGCCTGCAGACATGTGTGTTCTGTTGGAGACCCTTTAAGAGCACCCTCACAGGGAGGAATTCCTTCCCAATATCCCATCTAGCCCTGTTCTCTGTCCATGTGAAGCCATTCCCTGTGTCCTGTCTCTCCATCCCTTGTCCCAAGTCCCTCTGCAGCTCTCTTGGAGCTCCTTTAGGCACTGGAAGGAGCTCTAAGCTCTCCCTGGAGCTTCTCTTCTCCAACCTGTCCTGGGACACTCCCAGGGATGGAGCAGCCACAGCTTCTCAGGGCAACCTGTGCCAGTGCCTCAGCACCTCCCAGGGTGGAATTTCCTCCTCACATCTAACCTAAATCCTCTTTTCAGTTCAACCTGTTCCTCCTTGCCCTGTCCCTGTGCAAGAAGTGGTGACCCAATGTCTGCCCAGTCCCATCCCCCTGGGGCAGCTCTGCCTCCAACCTGCTCCCAACAGTCAGCAAAGAGCTTCTCCTCACACTTTCCCCTCCTCTGGAAAAGTCATTCTTCTCCCTGTAGAGCAGGGAAACGTGTCTCAAGCCACCCAAGCTTCCCACCCCCTCACCATCTGAGCCAGGGATTTATCCTCTCTCCACCACCACACCACAGGAATTCCTTGATTTGAAGCAGGAAGATCAGCCCAGAACAATGAAAAGCTCCTTCCCTTCCCTCCACCAGGACAGAAAACCTTCCCGGTGACCTCAGGTTGTAATCTTATCCTATGGAAACAGCAGGGCAGGAGCTGAGGCTTTCTAGGAGCCACTTGGCAACCTCCTCATGGAATGCTATCAGGTAACTCATC